>NC_048223.1:37320987-37450364 GCF_002007445.2 Ailuropoda melanoleuca
CCCAGCCTCGTCCCGCCCGCTCTCCCATCCCACCAAGGTTCTGGGTGGCGCCCCGCGCCGGCCCCGCCCCGCCCCGCAGACCCCGCCCTGCGCCGACCATGTCTGCCCCCGTAGGCCAAGCCACGCCCTCACTCCCATCCCACGGCGTTCTGGGTACCGCCCCGAGCTGGCCCCGCCCCCCAGGCCCCACCCCTCCCGCTCACTCATCCCGCCGAGGTTCTTGTTCCTTTGCTGCTTCGTAGACCAAGTCTGGAAGAGCTGTTTGAACGCGGCCGACTCGGCGCCGTCGTTCACCACCTCCACGTTGGTGTAGGTCGGATAGCCCTTGGCCTGAATGAAGGCCTGGGGCGGGGGTTCTGTCAGGCGGCGGCCCGACGGCCCAATTCTCCGCTCCACCCGCAGTACCTGCGGCTCAGCCGAGCCCTGAGCAGCATTCATTAACCGAGCTCATGACCCGCTTAAAAAGCTGGCTCCTTCGCTACCGACTTCTCTGAAGTCCCTGAGGACAGGCAAGGTCCCCTTAGTCTGAGCCTCGGGAAGGGCGGGTGTGACGACACCCCAGACCCCAGGCAGAGCTCTGTCTCCCCTCCTCGAAAAGGAGGAGGCGCTCAGAGCGGTATGCTTCCCAGAGGGCAAGGCAGGGCCACATTCCCTTTTTGCACATGGTTTCTTGGGTGCTGTCTGGTCACCTGCTCCCCCAACCCCTGTCAGGGCTTCCTGGACAGGCTGCATGTCCCTGGTACCTGAGGGGGGCCCTGTGTTCTCCCTCAGACCCCTGGGCAGAACCGTGTCTCCATCCTCAGGCGGGGCACTTTGTCTCCAGGTTTAGACCCCAGGGCAAAGTCATGTCCTCCTCTATCAGACAGGCTCCCAGGGCACGATGTATCCACCTCCTGGCCCAAGGGCAGGACTACCGCCCCTGAATTAAAGACCCTGGGAACATGGATGTCTCCTAGCTTAGATTTCAGGGTACTGCTATGTCTTCCCTCACACCCCGGGGCAGGGCTCCCCCCCTCCAAACCCAAGGGCAGCTCCCTTTGAGACAGGGCCCAACAGCTTCACCAGAGCCTGGCTGAAGGCAGCCTCCTTTTTCTCCTGGAGGCCGGACCTGCATCCCTGCCACACATAGATCTTGAAACCACCCTGGTCCAGGATGTAGTAGTTCTAGGAGCAAGAGGGGGACTGGTCAGGAGGTGATCCAGACTGGGTTGGGGTTGTGGGTGGGTGGGGATGGAGGAGGTGGCTGGGCCAGGCCTGCCTTACCTCCTCCTGCAGTAGGTCTTGGGTTAGTGGGCAGGTCGCCAACTCCTGGATCACCAAGTCCTCATCCTTCTCACAAACACTGGGGAGAGGCATCCAGATGTAGGCAGCTCAGCCCCTCTCTGGCCTGGCTCCACTCCAGCCTCCTTTAGTCCCCCCAAAGGCAGAAGGCATGGAATCTGGGGCCCTGAGTTGCAGTCTTGACGTCACCTCAGCCTTGCTGTGGAGCCTTAGGCAGCTCCCTGGCCCTTCAGGGCCTCAGTTGCCCTATCTGTACAATGGGTTTCTCAGAAAGGCAGCCATGCAAGAGTACAGGCTGGGCCCAAAGCCCTACATGGCTTGCTCCAGAAACCCAGGGGCCTTTCCTGGAGAGCTTTCTAGAGACACTGCATTATTGCAGGAATGACAGACACACAGACCCAGGCAACTCCACCCACCCTGCTCACTCCCAAGGTCTGCTCACTGGTAGAGGCGGACACTGGCCTTCTGCAGCTGGTTAATACTCTTGCTGGGCGTGGTGGCCTGAAGGCTGCCCACCCTGCAGCCCAGCACAGCTTCCATGACCTGCACGAGGTCGGCGGCTTCCACCTCGTCATTCACCTCACCAATCTGTGCACGACCACCACGCTCCCTGTCCTGGAGGCTGTAGGTCAGGGCCCGGCCCTGTAGGACAGGACCTGGCAGTCAGGGCTTCCCCAGCATGCCGCCCCTCCTCCCCCCAATGCTCAGATAATCCATCCCAGAGCCCTCCTGTGACAGCTCAGCTCCCAGAAGCTGGACTCAGGGGAGGCATCACAGTATCCTGGCCTCCGAGGATACCAGTGCAGGGTCTGGGCTCAGCTTGCGCGTAGTCGGCGCTTCTGAGGCTGTAGGGGAGAACCAGGCCCACCTCTCGGGGTGGCTGGAGGATGGGCACCTGGAAGATCAACCTTCCCCCTGAACCCTGCACCCCTTATTTCCCAGGGCAGACACTGACCCGCGCCTTCTCAGGAATGCTGGTCTCGGGCCCATTCCACTGGATCATCACCTTGCCCAGGTCCAGCAGGAAGATGTCATTCTTATTAAAACTGTTCCAAGAGAGCTCCACCTGCCAGAGTCAGGAGGGGCAGGGCAGGACACAGGGTGTCATACCGCCGGCACCCAGGGGGAGGGGTATGGCAGCCTATCTCCACCTACGTGAGCGTGGCCCACGTGTGTGTACGAAGCTGTGGGCAACTGCGCTTCTATGTGACCCGTACTGCAGTGTGCAAGCATGCCTCTGTGTGACCATGAGACCCCGAAGGTCACTCTGTGGGGGTAGCTGTGCGCATCTGTAGGCATGTGTGACTTCAGGTCCTGCTGCATTTCACAGGGTGTACGTGACGATGACACTTTCTGCTCAACACATGTTGGCCGCTGCATGCGTGTATATCAGGGGGGCGTGTGTAGATGTGTGTGTGTACATGCTCATGTGTACACACACGGGGGCACGCCCAATGGGAACAGGTGTGTGAGCGCATGGGGACGATGTGATGTGCCTGAGTGGGGGGCAGTGTGTTATCTAGGGACAAGGGCAGTTATTATCCAGACAGAGACACTCTGGGGAGTGAAAGGAGGGACTCTAATTATGCCAATATGGCAGGCAGCACTTGCTGCATGTTGTCCCTGTGTGACCAGGAATGTAGGGTCACTCCCTCTGTGGGGACAGAGGGTGAGCCCGGGTGGGATTGTCACAGGGCTGCTACATGCCACAGAGACAGGAATGTGTACACCTCAGGTGTCAGCGTTCACATTGCAGACATCAAACACCCGGATGTTCATGATACCAAATCCCTGCCAGACGGTCATGTTCTAACAAGATTGTACTTCCCATTATGTTCCTGACAGAAGGAAGTAACGGGCACTCTGCAGACTAGAGTGGGCCTGGGGGGAGTGGTGGGAGACAATGTGTGCGCCCATGGGTGATAGGGACAACGTGCAGGAAGAGTGTGGGGCTGTGCACCCCCCACCCCACACCGTGCTACTTCCCACTATGCTGCCTACGAGGACCACCTGGGTGCACCATTTTGTCTGCCTCACCTCCCCAGGTTCTTCATATGCCATGGGGTGGATGACAAAACAGGGTCCGAGGAGCGGTGGTGGGGTGGGGCTAGCAGCCTGGCTCCTCCTCTTCTCTCCTCATTCAAGATAGGCCACCTAGGCATGCTGACAGCCCCTGGTGTTCCCCCAACACCCTCCCCCCCAGCGCCTCCACCCTCCACGCTTCCCTACACTGCAGTCCCCGACAGCCCTCACCTCGGTGGCTGACACGTGCTTCCCCGCTTGGATGTGCAGCAGTCGCTGAATATTGTACATGTTGGTCTCCACATGCCTGAGGCCAGAGGCCAGGCCTCCTTTCCTGTAGCTGAGGAGGGAATGGGCTCTCCTGGAAGACCAGACATTGCTAGGTGCAGGAGTGAGCACAGATGTGAGCACACATGGGGGGAGACACATGTGTCTGTGTACAAGTGGGGGCATATGGGGAGCTGTCCGTGGAAGTATAGACATGAGTGCATGGAATCTGGGCGACCGCATACATGTGTGCACGCAGGTGCAGATGTATGTAGGTGTGCCCACCACTGACAGTGGTGTGTTTTCCATGTGTGCGTGTGCAAATATGCTCCTGGCTATACTATCTGCATGTGTGAGGTTTAACTGTATGAAACAGCAAATATTGCCATTTTCCTATGGTTTAACCCAGTATATTGCAATTATTAATTTAATCCATATTTGAAGCAATTTACAGCCAAAGGCGTATTTCTACTGGGCATAGTAACATAACGGCAAACTCAAAACAACGTTGGTATTCACTCCTGGGTATATACCTGAGAAGTGAAAAACACTACCGCACAAAAGCTTGTAGACAAGACAGGTGTTAACTAAACTTAGTGGGGTGATCCTTGTAAGTCAAGCCATCATGCTCTACCCCTCAAACTATACAGTGATGTATGCCAATTATCTCAATAAAACTGGAAAAAACAAAAAACCCACCCCCAAACATGCACACAAATGTTCATAACAGCGTTATCCCTAACAGCCCCAAAGTGGAAGCAATTCAAATATCCCGTAAGTGATAAACACATAAATAAGATGTGTTCTATCCCCACGTCATGTGCTGTGCAAGTCCATTTATAAAGATGCCCAGAATAGGCAAGTCTATACAGACTGAGGGAAGAAACTGTTGGGGGGAAAAGGGGGTGTTGTGAAGCGTATGGGGTGACGGAGGCGGTTGCACAGGTCTGTGAATATACATACAATAGGAATCACTGAATTTACACTCTAAATGGGCCGGTTGTAGGGTATGAGATTTGTAACTCGGGAAAGACATCTCCCCCCACCCATACCCCCACACGAGGGAGAAGCGAGTTGCCCCGGGCCTCCCAGACCCCCGCCGCGCACTCACACGATTCCCGGGCGGAAGTAGCTGCGGAAGCAGTCGGACTCGTGACCCTGCGCCTCCCGGTGCTGCACGGTGGCGGCGGCCCCCAGCACCTCCTGCAGGTGCTGCACGAAGGCGCCCGCCTCGCCCTGCGCCTGCGCGTCGGCCTCCTTCCCGACCCAGTAGTGCAGGTCGCTGGGCGCCCCCTGCGCGGCCTTCAGGTTCTGGGGAACCTAGGGGCCCAGGGTGTGCGTGTGTGGGTGGGGGGTCGGGTTGCAGAGGACCCAGGGGTGGGGTGGACACAGATCCAGGATGCGCCGAGGGCCTTGGGTGGGACTGGGCAGGTGCCTCCCTGACAGGAGGTCCAGAATGGGGAGGCAAGGGCGCAGAAGCCTCAAAGGCGGCAGCCCCCTGGTGGGATGGATTCCAGGGCTGCCAGCCTGCTTCTTCCAGGGGCGGAGTTTGTTCTCCTTCCGCACACTCCCCAGCTGGGCCAAGCCAACCCTCAGACAGACTCCCCGAATGCTCACGTGGAGGACGATGTAGCAGTGTTCCTCGAAGAAGTTCCCATAAGCCCTCTCGGGGACTGGCACCACCCTCAGGTTCTGGGAGAGGAGAGCGCCTATGACAACGCAGCTGGACCACCTGCCCACCCATGACCCTGTGGGGTGGGGAGGAGGGAGGGAGGGAGGGCTGAGTTGGGGGGGAGGGAGAAGCCTAGCCTCAGAGACTGCATATTCTCTGTGTCACAACCCGCTGTCTGGTTGTGCCCCTCACCTCAATGATCCATATGTGGAGGTCCCTGTGGCGCTCAATGGCTGGGAGGCCCTTGCCGATGTCCATCCTAGGCCAGGCGGGAATGAGAGAGGAAACGGAGTCAGAGTTCTCAGGCCCTGGCCACCTGCGCTCTGGGCGCCAAGCAAGAACTGTCATCCTAGAGCATGCCTTTCACTAGGAGGGCCCTGTTCGTACACAAATGCCAGCGAACCAGGACAGCTACTGCAGACGTTGGCACAGAGGCTTTACAAACAGGGACCTGGTTTGTTGTCTGCGATTGTGCTCTTGAAACAGGGCCAAGGTTTGTGGGCAGGGATGGGTTTTGAACATAGGGACCTCTGCAAGCAGGAAGTTAGAAACAGGCTATGCAGACAGACAAGATCTGCAGCCAGGGACAGCCACTGGAGTCAGTGACAGGTTCTGCAGACAGGTTCTGCTAGTAAAAGAACAGATTCTGCAGCCAGGGAAAGGCTCTGCAAACAGGTTCTTGAAGAGATTGAATCCTGTAGACAAAGACGGGCTCTTGGTCTACAGGATTCAGAGCTGCAAATGGGCCCAGGTGTTCCAGACTGTTAGGGACAGGCTATGCAAAGAGAGACCACACCCACAGAGAGTGATAGGTTCTGTGGATAGAAAAAGGCTCTACATATAACCACAGGCTCTGCAAACAGGGACGGCTTCCTCAGACTGAAGAAAGGGAGGTAACAGGCCAGGTTCCCCTGACAAAAAGGAGTTCTGTGGTCAGGGACCATCTGTGTGCACAAGCACAGCCTGCATAAAGAGACACAGACCCCACCCAGGGAAATTCAGCCAGGCCAGGCAAACAAGCAAAGGTTGTGAATACAAAAAAGACTCTACGAACAGCCACAGGCTGGGCAGGTATGGAGGAGCTTTGCAGACTAGGAAAGGCCTTATAAATGTGGGTGGAGACAAATCCTTAAGATAGGGACCCTTTGTATAAGGGACTGACTGCAGATGTAGACAGGTACATAGAAAGGCAAAGCTCTGCCAACAGGCACAGCATCTTTCCAGACAGAGGCAGGCTCTTGAAACAAGCAAAAACTCTTTAGGCATGGTCAGACTGGGCATGCAGGAACAGCCTTGGAAAACAGATTCAAATCCTGCATACAGGGAGATGGGACCAAGCTGGGCAAACACTCAGGAACTCTGCAAAGAGATCCAGACTGTGAAAAAAACACTGGCTCTGCAGACAGAAGCTCTACAGACAGAGACTTTGCAGATAGGGAGAGGTTTTGTAAGCCCACACATGCTCTGCAAACAGACTGGTTCTGTTAACAATGACAGCCTCTTTAGAGAGGGCAGGGTTTGGTGAAATGAGCTGGCAGGGAAATCAGCTTTGTCTTCAAGCACAGAGGTCCTGGATCTTTTTTTTTTTTTTTAAAGATTTTATTTATTTATTTCACAGAGACAGCCAGCGAGTGAGGGAACACAAGCAGGGGGAGTGGGAGAGGAAGAAGCAGGCTCCTAGCAGAGGAGCCTGGTGGGGCTCGATCCCAGAACGCTGGGATCACGCCCTGAGCCGAAGGCAGACGCTTAATGACTGCGCCACCCAGGCACCCCAGAGGTCCTGGATCTTGAAACAGGACTGGATTGTGTAGAGAGCCCCGTTCTGCAAACAGTGACAGACTTTACAGAAAAATGAATTCTGGAAACAGACAAAGGCTTTGTAAATAAGGGCAGGTTCTGCTAACAGTTATACATAGAATTAGGAACAGAGTGTGCAGACAGGCAGAGGCTCTGCAAACGGGGATATGTTAATGCAGAGAGACACAGGTGCTCCCAGATAGACACAGTGACCTTTGACAGTGATAACTCTCCATTGGAATAGATCTTGCAAGCATGTATAGTTTCTATCCAGGGTGTGCAGACAGTTAAAGGCCCTAAAAAGATGTCATAGATTGTACAAATACGGCTCAGTTTCTGTAGATCGAACCAGACTCTGAAATAGGAAAAGCCTTTGCAAACAGGGGCATAGTCTAGAGACGAGACACTTACTGCAGAGGAAACTGGGTCTGCTGATAGGGACAGGTATTGGAAACAGAGCTTTGCAAACAGGAAGCTTTTCTGTCCTTAGGCAGAAAGATGTAGCCCAGACAAGGACACAGACCAACTCCGTAGACAGGGATCGGTTCTACACACAGGGCACCTTCTCCGTAAAAGCAAATCTAACATATAGGGAAATAGGGACAGACTGTTTAAAAAGACAGGTTCTAGGGCGCCTGGGTGGCTCAGTTAGTTAAGCGTCTGCGTTTGGCTAAGGTCATGATCTCAGGGTCTGCGATCGAGCCCTGCATCTGGCTCCCTGCTCAGCAGGGAGTCTGCTTGTCCCTCTCCCCCCTGCTCCTTCTCTCTCTCTCTCTCAAATAAATAAAATCTTAAAAAAAGAAAAAAAAAGATAAGTTCTGAAAAAAAGACCCTGGAAAGAGCCTCTAGACACGGGCTCAGAGAGAAACAGACAAGAGGAGTTTCTGCAAACTCCAGACACACTCTGCACACAAGGATCGTCTCTGAGGACTGGGGGAGTCTGTAGCAAGCAACGGGCTTAGCCGACCTGACAGGGCTGGGTGAACCAAGCATACGCACTCTCACGTTCTTGAAACAGAGCTGAACTGTGAACACAAACAGACCCCGTGAACAGCCACAGGCTCTGCAAACAGCAACTTGGCTTCCTTAGCTCCCCCAGCGCCCTGTGGTTCTGAGTGGGCGTAGGAGAGCAGCGTGGAATGAGAGGCACCTGGGGAAGGAGGGGGCTCTCGATCTTGGTACATCGTAGCAGGGGACACTCAAGCTCCCCCAGGCTTCCCTGTAACACCCCTTCAGAAACCTCTGTGGGAGTTGTGGTCATTCCTTCATCCACGGACGTTCTTTCTCCATCTAACCTAAATCCTGCCAGCTGCAACTTTTGCTTCTTGCTGCTGTTTTGCCCAATAGGCCCAGAAGTCACTTCTCTCTGAATTTCTCTTTCCTTGTGACCCTAGTATGGTGCTAGCTCCTCTCCCCTCCCCACTCCAATCCAGCGGTAGGAACACCCATGGCTCCGCTGACCCTGTGTGCGCAGGACAGACTAGGTAGGAGGAGTATTAGAGAGTCCCAGAATCAGAGGCGTACTGTGACTCATGCAGAGCGGCCTGCGTGCCTCACACCTTTGTCCGGGGCTCCTGAAGGCTGGGCTCAGGCCCTGGTGAGCTCATAGCACTGTGGGAAATTCCCCGCCCTCTCAAAGAGGGCCAAAGCAGCTTCTGGAAGCATGGAGCAGTGAGCGCGGGAGGGAGCTGCCCAGAGCAGGGAGGCAGAGGGACGGTCCTGGCGGGGTTAGAGCCATGAGCTAAGGCTCTGGAGAGCACAGATGCTGTGGGTACAGTCTCCCACCCTAGACCAGAGGCTCCCAAGGCCAGGGGCTTGTCCTCTTGTTTACCACCAGCTCCCAGCTGCGACAGCCGCTGACTGGATGAAACCTGCTGCCTACTGAGTGGGGGTGGGTGGACAGCGGGGCCACCGTCAGTGCCTGTCCATGTGACAGTGACGTGGGTGATGGCCAGACACGGGGTCGTGTAAAGGCGGTCCCAAGCACCAGAAAACACGCGATGACACCGAGTGACATGCAGAGTGACATTCAGTGATGACGGAGAGAAGTGGTGCCCAGTGACAGCAACCAGGACCCAGGTGGGCGGTGGCCAGAGGTATAAACTCTGGTAACAGTGTGAATCAGGGACAGAGTGATGCGAAGCCTGGCTGGCCATCACACTTTGGTCACCAGGGACCCATGGGGATAGGACAAACTGGAGACCAGAAGATTGGGACTGGATGAGAGTCACTGGGTGGGGTCAGCAGCACCTGCAGGGGGCGGGAACGGTGCCCCATATCCAGTTCCAGGCCCTGGAGCCAAATTCTTCGGCTCCCAGGGCCTGAGGCCCTATCCGCACAAAACCTGGGTTCTGGGGGTTGGGCGAAGGGATTCTCACAGGAATCCTCTCTTCCCTAGTACCCCTTTCTCCTCAGGCAGTCTCTTTCTCCCTCAGGGGGGCCCTTCCAGTCCCAGAGTGCCCCCTCTAAACTGCCAAGCCCTCTCACCCTAGATGCCCTCTCTGACCCTGAGAAACTCCCTCCTATCCTACTCTGCATGCTCCCCCACCCCCACCCCATGTCCTCTCCCTCTTTCTGAAAGCCCTCTTCTTTTCCCTGGGGGATTGCCCCCTGCAGGCCAGAGCCCCCTTCTCTCATAGAAGCCCGGTTCCTTCTCTGACAAACCCATCTCCCTCCTCCTCTATACCCCCCTTTCCTGGGCGCCCCTCGTCCCTACTGGGCATCCCTTACCACCATGCATCCTCCCTTCCCAGCCCCCTTCTCTCTGCCTTCCCTGTCCCCAATGCTCCGTTCTCTCCCCCAGAGGCCATTCCTCCCCCCATACCCCTGCTGCACCCCTTTCCTCCCTCCAATGCCCCTTTACTTCCCTGGCATCCCCTTCTCTCCTCTGGGTTCTTCTCACTGCCAGGCGCTCCTTTCCTTCTCCGGATGCCCCCTCCTTTCCTGGGCTCCTCCTCCCTCTGGGGGGCCCCCCCTCCTCTGGCACCCCAGTGGCCACTTCCTCCTCCTGAGGTACCTATGAAAGGGCAGGCCCTGAGGTCACTTTGCCTGAATTGCAGGAAGAGGGGAGGGGCGCTGCCTGCCAGAGTGGGAGGAGGGAGGGCTGGGCCTGGGCCCCCAGGTGTTCTGACTCTGGGCCAGGGAGCCCCCACCCGTACAGAATCTGCCGCTCTCTTTCCTCGGTCACTGCCCACGGCCTTTCTGCCCCCATTGGTGTCCTTACTTGTTGGGTTGCTCACTGCCTCCTAAGTTCTGGTGGCCCCTGGGCGACCCTGAGCCAGGTGACCCTGTGCTGGACTCCCCTGACTCAAGCAGCCCCTCCCAGCTGATTCCAAAGCCCCCTCCCTGCCAGGCCTACCTGCAGGAAGGTGCTCTCTTTCCGGGCCAGCAGGCAGTGCTGGGCCTGTCCCCCAACCTGCCCCAGCACTGTAACTCAGTCCCTGCTCCCGCCCAGCAGGACACACCTCACCACCTGTGGGCTGGGCTTCAAATGTAGTCAGTCAGTCAGTCCACAAATATTGACCCAGCTTTCTGAGAGCCACCCTGTCTGCAGGGCCATGGCTTGTCTGCCAGGTACCTCCTGGGGACTGGAGGCCAGAGACAGCAGGTCTTGGAGCTCTGGGCTGGACCAAGATGGGAGGTGTGGAATATTCCGTGACTTTCCTTCTCTGAGGGCCTGATGAACCCCTGATCCCTGACCCCTCGAAGGCCAGGCCACTCCAACAAACCTTAGGAAGAAGGAGGACCAAAGCTGTTGGGGGCAGGGTTGGCAGTCTGGTTCTGTGAGACCCAAGTCACTTCAGGAGGTGGGGGAGGTGGCCAGGGTTTCCTCTAGTGTCTCTGCTGTCCTTGCTGCTCCCCATTTGGTCTTGCTGCCCAGCACAGCCCTCCCCAGGGAGCCCTGATACCCATCGTGGGAGAGGCCAGTCCTGCCCTTGCAGGGAAGACAACTTTCCCACACCTCGGGCTGCTCCCTCCTTTCCTCCCCGATTGTAGGGTGGAGAAACGTAGGTGCTGAAAATAGAACATACCAGAAACTCCAGGAACAGGCCCCCCCCCCTTACTTTAGGCTATTGGCCTTAGTTCTAGCCACGGCTCAAGCAGTGGGACTCCTTTGCCAAGACATACTGCTAAAACCTGCCCACTGGCCTCAAGACCCTTTCCCCATGTCCAGGCCTCACCCCCACTACTCCCTGTCACATAGAGGGGGTGACTCCAGGAAGTCTGGGTCTACCTGGGCCCGGTCAGACCTACTGCCAGTATGTGACTGTAGCTAACAGACAGAGTTAATGGGTCCCTGTGTGTGGGATGCCTGCGTCCCAGGACGGGTGGTTAGTCCCTGTACGTGTCTGATCTCGTGTGTGAGAGAATGCCTGTTTAATCCTCTGTTCCTTTATATGATGGTGTGTGTGTGCGCGCGTGTGTGTGTTTGCCTCCACCTGTTCCCCTGACTCCTTTTGTCCCTGAGCTCAGCAAAGTCTGTGTCCTCATTCCTCACTGCAGCTTCTTCCCGCCTCCTCCTGTGCACTCTGCTTGGTTTGTTCCAGAACTCCCTGGAAATGGCTCTTTCCTAGTCCTCAATGCCCACTCTTGCCACAGCAGGTGGTTGGTTGTCTGTCTTCATCTTACCCTCCCTCTTCCCACCCAGGGACCCACTGATCACCCTTCCTCTGGAAACACCTCACAGCCCAAGTGTTCTCCCCACCTCACTGGCCACTCTGCCCTCTCCGCTGGGGCCTTCAAATATCACTGGGCACACAACTCAGGCCTTATCTCCTGTCTCTTGTCTGTTTTCTTCCAAGTTCCAGTCCCCAGGCTGTAAATGCCAGGGGAATGCTAGCATCTCTTCCAGCATGGACCCCCACTCCTTCCGAACCCCAACCCCCTGCCCACCCTTCATCCTTCATCTGTCTGGTCACATCTGTCCTGGTGCATCTGACCTCACACTTGACATCCGGGTCAGGCCTCTCTGACACCTCCTCCCAGGCCAAGAAATGGCATGAACATCCAGCTGGTAGCTCAGGCCCCATACCTGGGGGCCATCCCAGGTTCCTCTCCTTCCCTCCCCATGCACAGGGTGGCCACTAGCCAGTCTGGTTCATCCTAGATCCTGAACTTGGCTGGGCCTCCCTGCCCTGCCCCAGGAGCCAGCCTCTCACCAGTTCAGCCTGAGCCTCCCTCTGTGTCTCCTGGTCTCTCTGGCCCCTCTGTCCATCCTCCTACAGTAGCCAAAGGAATCTCTTAACCACAAATAGATCACACTATTCCCCTGCTTTAAACCTTCCAGTGGCTTCCCTAAACTAAAACCCCAAATCACCTGTCCCTCTGGCTGCATCTCCATTCACTCTCCCCATTCCTCATTGTGTTCTCACTACAAATTTCTCATTGTCCCTTAAGACACCGACCTCATTCTAGTCTCTGGACCTTTGTACTTGCTGTTACCTCTGCCAGAAGCCTCTCCCCTAAATCTTCCCATGGCTCCTTTTCCGCATTCTGGCCTCAATCCAAATGACACCTCCCTAGAGGGGCCCTCCCTGACCATGTTAACTAAAGCAATGCTCTTCCCAGCCACCCGCCACTTTCCTCCTGTTCCTCGTGCTTCCAGAAGCAGGTAACCATACTGCTTTGGGTCCTTGCTCAGTGTCTTGTGTCCCCAGCTGCAATGTGAGGGCCTTGTGGGCAGAGCCTTGCTCACTGCTATTCCCTGCATCTAGAATGGTGTCTGGCTCACAACGGCTGCTTAATTAGTATCTGCTGATGTGCGCCTGTGGTCTGGGCCCTGATCACTGGACCCTTCCTAGGCCCCTTCCCGACACGGAGGCCCGGGGTTGAGCCTTCCTCAGAGTCAGGTTCCAGCCTCCGCTGAAGCGCCCCTGGCCGCGTGACTCTGGACACGTTTCTCAAGCTTTTTCTGAGCTGACATGTCCTGTGAGAAGGCAGAGGCGGTCGCTCTTGGGAGCCGGACACCCCACCTGGTGCAACCCAGCCTCCCCATTGTGGTGGCGGGCACAAGGACCTCTCCCAAGTCCCTCCCCAGAATGCTCTGGGTCTCTGGAATCCAGAAGACTCTGGATGGGCTCGACTGCCCTACTCCAGAATGGCGGGCACCACCCTGTACCTGTGATCCGAGGCAGTGGGCCCCAGGTCAGTCCGGGGGGGAGGGGGCAACTAAGCAGCACTGCTCTGTGTCTGGTGTGGACAAGCTCCAGCTCATGAGATCACATCCATGACACAGAGAGAGGAAACTGAGACCCAGGGTACTGCTCACAGGCAACTAGGGTCTTACAAGGACCAGGGGATGCCCAGCCTCTGCCCCCCCTCCTCCCCCAGAGCAAAAAGAGAGCTCGGCCACGCCCTCCTCCTGCTCAGCCAGCACCGCTCTGGCTGTGGGACCCCCTCGTCCCACTGACCTCTTCCCGCCCCGCGGGACCCTGCGGCCCACCCCACCCTCGCCTGGCAGGTTCCCAGGCTCTCTGTCGCTACTCTGTTCCTTCCGGGCTTATCTCGAAGGCCCAGCCCGCTCCGTGTCAATATTGACAAAGGCGTAGGTGTGGCCCAAGGTGGGCGGGGCACGCTGGAAAACAGCCCCGCCCCATTCAGGCCCCGCCCCCAAGGTCCCCAAACTCGGGTTCTCAAGGGGCTGTCCCAGCTCTCATCAGAATCCCTCCCAGACAGGTGCAGAACACCGCCCCTCGTGGAGACCAGGTTTTGCAGCGGAGTGCGACCCTCCGGAGAGTGGACAGGGTGTGGGGGTGGGGTGGGGGGGAAGGCCTGACTGGGGTCTCAGATCCCACTGCCTGGAAACCTCCCGGCCCCACGCCTTTCAGGAGAGCAGCCTTAGGCCCAAGTGGGCCCCCCACATCTGGCTGCAGGCCTCGGAGGGTCAGTGACACGGTCACCGGGCCCAAGAGCGGCTCCTTGGAAGTCGCCGTGCTGGGAACGCTAGGGCCCAGGAAGTGGAGTCTGTTGCCGTGCCCTCTGGGCCACCGCTCTGATGGGCCTAATGGAGTCCAAGGACAGCCCAGAAAAGAGCCCTAGGTCCCTGCAAACAAGAAGGTGCCGCTGCTTTGCATTCCCGCGGCTGGGAATGTGTCACCCTTCCCAATCGTGCACCCACCCCATGGAGACACGGCTTGGGCCAGGATAGGGGGGTGGGGGGTGACAAGACTCTGTTAGGTTGGTAGGCAATGTGACCCAGTGCTCCCATGTGAAGTGGGGGTATCCACTCTGCTCCCCCCTCAATGTAAAAGCAGGGAACCGTCAGCTGGGTGTGGCTCCTATTAGGCCCCCCTTCTTACCCCTGCCTTGGGAAAGGCTCCCAGTGACCGTGTGGGGTTTTCTTTATAATTTTCTGGGTTTCCTGACCTTTTAGCAATGAACATGTATGGCTGATCTTTCAGGTAAAGCAATACCTGCCATTTCCCCTAAGCCCTGCCCATAGCCTCTTTGCCATACCTGGGTGTCAGGCCTTAAACAGTTTGGGGGACTTCCTTTTCCTCCATTGCCAGTCAGAAGAGGGGTTCTCAGCCCTTGCTGAAACTTTGAGTCATCAGAGGCACTTAAAAATGTGATGCCCACTCTCAGGGTTTGGGGTTTAAACGGTCTGGAGTGAACTTAAGGGATCTGTGTTTTTAAGAGCCTTCAGGTGATTCTCACGGGCAGCCACAGCCGAGAATCACTGAGCTAAGAGATGGAGCTATAATGGAAGTTTGGAATGGAAAACTCTGGAGACCCCATATCCTCCTCCTGAGTGCTGGTGGGTCCAGTATATTCTCCTTGGAGATCAGGCTACTGACCATTCCAATTGCGGCTCTGGGCCTTGAGCAGCCTGTTGACCCACGGGCAGCCCCAGCACAGGAAATTCGCCACGTAAGCATTCCAGTTACTCCGAAGACTCTGCCACAAGCCCCCAGTGCACCCCCCCCCATCCATTAGCTCAACAGACTGTCTTCCCAGGCTGGCTTTCCCCAGCCACTCCTCCCCTCCCCTCCCTGGCTTCCTGTTCATTCTTTGGTCCCGCAACACAGATGATATGTGCTCAAACAAGAAAACACCCGGAGGTGAAATCTCAGTATGCCCACGTCCCAAATAAGTGACCTCTTGATGATGTATGTTTCCTTCCCACCTATTCAAGAGGATCTATGGACATTCACGGGGACACCCAGCCTCAGGCGCTGCCACGATTCTCAGCTGTCTGGTTGTATGCAGAGGCGTGAAGCAGTTGTGGGTATGGCGGCAATGCCAGAGAAGGTGAAAGGAGGGAAAGAAGAGGGCCAGAGCCAAGGAGAGACATGGATAGAGAGGGACACAGCTTAGGAGTCCAGAACCAGGGGGAAAGCTGGGGCGGCTTCTCTGGCTGGACAGCTGCCCCACCGTGGAGAGGGCAACCTAGGGGCATGGCACAATTAGCTGTGGGGGATTTGGGGGTTTTGTTTCTGGGTAAATAGTTTTCCTGGGCTGACCCACACACTATCCTATGTCGTTCAGGACGAGTATACATGCCTGGTGGAAGCCTGTGATAGAACAGAGACTGCAAACAATTGTCTCACTGGCCTCAGTTTTCTCATCCATGAAATGGGGAGACTGGTCTAATGAGATTGTTGACACTGGTGATGTAATCCCAATTAGGGATCACCACGAAGCAACAGTCCTGAGAGTGGTGTGGCCAGGCTCAAGGCTCTGCCATGACTCCCTAGCACAGGAGCACTTGCTGCCCCTCTGACCTGTACGTACAGAGGGGCTGGGCTGAGGGCAGTGCCTGGAGGATGTCCCACTCTGAGAAAGCTGTCTTGGCTATCCTTACTCTTCCTATCCCTTGCCATGCTTTGGCTGGTAATGACAGCATCTCAGCCAGCGTGCCCATGGGCTCTGGGTTTTGGTACCATACTCCACACACACTGCTGGTGGCTCCTGTGGGGTGGGGTGGTGGGCTGCGGTCCTCTCAGACTGCACGTGGAAGCCCTTTGGCAGGGCTGGAATCCCTGTGCAGGAAGAGTGAGCCGCACCGCTTCTGTCCGTGGAGACGCTGCCAGGAGGCCTCACATTGAGCACGATGGTCTTCCAGCCTCCCCTGGGGTCAAGGTCGGTGGCTCCGGTGATGCTGCGGCCCTGCTCCCATCCACCCCAGCTCTGCAGAAGCGGGGCCCCCAGGAGACCCGAGGCGCCCGCGTGAGGCCGTGCAGGCGGAGAGAACAGACAGCAAATAGCGGAAAGAGGCGCTGGCGCTGGAGAAGCAGTCCATCCACAAGAGGGCGCAGTTTCACGTGTTTATTTTTGGCAGGAAGGAAATCATTGCAAACCTCTGGACTGACAATGCTCGCCCCTGGAAACGTGCACATTCCACATGTAGTATTTCCCAAGTAATGCTGGCTTGTTTGTCACATTCAAATGTCCAACAGAAATCCACGACTACCCAGGCACCAGAATCTCCACTACCGGGGGTGGGGGGTGGGAGGTGTTAGTCTGCAGAGAAGCTCCCTGGAAAACGGACAGGAACAGACCCCATCAATTTTACAGTGAGATAGGACCAGAGGCAGCCAGTAGATTTTGCTCAGGTAACTGCAAGCACTTCAAGCCATCCACCCCTCTCGAACCCTGGCATGCCAACTGTCCATCACAGCACCTTTAAAAGCAGAGGCACAAACGTCACGAGTGTTTGACCATATAGGGCTGTGTGGTTCTAGATTTTATTAGAGAGCCGTCTTTAAAATATAGGGTTGTAAAGTGTTGCCAGGTTATAAATTTACAGATTTCTTTTTTATACTAGAAGTTCAAATGCTGCAACCATGACAAATCAGTGTCACCAGGGCCTCTTCACGTCTCCAAAGTCACCTCATCAAAACTGCAGTGTCAAAGGAGCTCCCCCACCAACCATCGGCTATGACAAGCGGTGTTCCTCCTTAGGGTACAGATAACATTGTTTACAAACAGCTAATGGGTGAAGCCACAGACCAACACACAGGAGTCCAGAACAATGGAAGACAGAGCAGTGACCACCTCAGATGGGCCCCGGCACCGCCACCCAAGGCCTGGCCTGAGAAGTCGTCACATCATAGGGGCCCGAGTCCACGACTCAAGATCTCTTGTCCCAGATCCTAATATAAAAAATACTTGTCCAGGAGACTACATTTTAACCTGGTATGCAAAGGACCAAGAAACTCAAGAGGTTGGGTTTTTCTTTTGGTTAAAGAGTGTGTGGTGGTGGGGTGGGGGGTATTTTGGTAACATGGGAAGCATATGGCACAGAGAAATAGCTAATAGGCTTCATTAGGCTTTAAAGCCCACAATTTAATAAAAGGTAATAATTAAAAACAATACCCGTATTTACCTTAAAAAACATAAACCCCAAACATTCATCTTATTTCTTGGCCTTATGTTAGAATTCTATTGCTTCATTTACATGTAGATGATTAAAAATATAGAGAGAGATATAGATATTCTGATTATGTACATAAAGCAGAATCAAGGGTCAAAATAAAAATGGCATTTTGGAGTGTGGTCAAATAAGGTGCACAGAATCCAGAAGGCTCAGGGGGGCTGCTGGCCTCCCCCAAGACATTCTGTGTCTGCGATGGCTGGAACCGGGCTCCATCCCCAACTGTCGTGCAATGGCGCTCACGGTTTCAGGAACTACTAGGTGCAGTGTCCGGCTCAAGCTGGCCAGCGTCTTCACTCCATCTCTCAGAAGTGGGACACTGTTCCTAGGTTCGATTCCCCTGAAATACTCTGCCCCCTATACCAGAGAAGACCGCATGATGCCGGCAGAGAGGAGGGCAGGGGGGAGGGTGGAAGGCTGTCCCCAGGACTGATTTCTGTGTGGATTTCAACACAGGACAGACACTGGACTGCAACATTCAAGAACATTTAAGGCAGCGGGTTCATTAGTGACTAGTTCTCCAAATCAAGGTTTAGGGCATGTGCAGATCTGCCACGTAACTGCCGTTCTCTGTGGTAATGCCTAGCGTGGGGCTATTTCTACCGGAACTGGCATGGGGATTACTGGGTTCTGCATACTCAGAATGCTGGGGCACTCGGTTACCCCTGAACACTTCTCTTCTGAATGCATGGCAGTCCACAGCCCAAAGTGCTGTTGGGAGGACTTGATTGGCAGCTGGCTTCATTATTTTGTGAATGAAAGCAAGAACAAAATTTTACTTCAACCCCCATCTGCAGACTTGTTAGTGGCAGTCGCTCCCACCAGAACTCTGGCGGAGGCCCAACCACAGAGGACTAAGGCAATGGTGCCGACACGGAAGGGTTCTTTTAAATTATTTTTAAGAGCAATACTTTATAGACCATCTCGTCAAACAAGGAACATGGCACTGCTTAAAACAGCTCACTGGGAAAGGCTGCAAAGGAAGCCCCAGCCCAGGGAGGGCACCCTGCCTCTCCCTGGCTCAGGGCAATGAGTTCCACATCTGGACAGGTTTCCCCAACCCCGGCTCAGAAAATAGGCTGTGCTTCAAAAAAGAAGACCAGGAGTGGACTTGGGCCACATCAGTGCAGTGGCTGGTTGAGGCCACAGGTTCTCAAGGGAGCACAGTCAGCTCATCACAGTATCTGATGTTGGCTGTCATTTAGAACGATCGCCACGCCTGTGTGGTGTGCTGGCCCCGTGTCTTTGTTCCCTCCTGAACTCCCATGGCCAGTGCCAGGGACGGGATACAGTTGGTGCAGTCTGCAGTGGGGGGTGGGGGGACGACACCTACGTTTCTGACCCTGTCCAAGTCTGCAGCTTAGCAGTGAGCGGATTCTGAGCATAGGCACAGTGGCAAAGAACAGTGTAACAGCCGCTGGTCAATTCCATTTGGTGGCAGCGCGGTAGCAGCAAAGAAAATTCCCAAACAGCTCCATGTGTATCCAGCTTTTGGAAAGGAAAAATTTAAAAATCAATAAACAGATTTTTTTTTTTTTTAAATATCAAAGGGTTTTGGAGTTTCTTGAAACTGCTCTACCCAGAACGACAACCACGGAACGAAAAACGTACAGAAGTATGGCAGTGGTGTGAAAGCAGAGGTGACGATGCCACTTTTCAAGGGGAAAGTGTGACCTCAGGACATAACTGTCACCATCCGAAATAACAGCAATAATATAAAAGTATCTATTGTTGAGCCACACAACCGCAGATACATTCCAAACTGGGTCAGTAATGAACGGAGACACTGCCACAGTCGCGGAGGCTCCTGGCGGGAGCCTGACCCTGCAGCATGCCACCGGGCGTCAGAGCACTCACACCTGTTGGGAGACAGGCTTCTAGGACTCATCTCCATCCCTCGCCACCCCCCTCACCCCAGGTTCTAGAAAATTGTCATATTCGTCTTTTTAGAGAATCTAAGACAATAAAAGACTAAAATATGTCTGGAAATATGTTGTGTAGAAAAATTAACTCTCAGCTTAAAATAACATTCAAAAAGGCACTTCATCCTGTAGGAAAGAGATTCTGAGTTGGGTCAGCTGCTCCGAGCTGGGATAGAAAGGGACAGGTTGTCTGCTTGGAGGAGGGGTTGGGGGGGACAGTTGAAAGGAAGTCTGATAGATCTCAAGCTTTTTTTTTTTTTTTTTCCATTTTTTTCTTTTTGGTATGTTTTAAGAAAAGCAAATCCAGTAAAATGCATGTCCCTTTATGAAATTTGTTAAAAGAGTTCATTTTAAAATAGTTGTTTCTGTTCTTAAAAAAGAAAACAGGTAGGTATGGCCACATGGCCCTCATGGCCTGGAGCACGGAGTGTCCTCACTTGCCGCTCCCGGGGAGCGGAGGCCAGCGGCTCTCCGAGGCCGGAGGTTCCAGGTGCGCGGGTGGGAGGCGGGCGAGGCCGGCGCTACCTACTGCAGAGTCTGTGCAGCATGCTGTACACGTCGTCCTCCCGGCTCAAGCCCTCAAAGAAGGGGATGAGGTCCAGCAGCTCTGTGTCCGTCATGTCATCAAACCAGGACTGCACGGGCACCTGGAAGACAGTGTGTGGAGGGGGGCAGCAGAACCGCACCTGGCGCTGGGGGCAGCTCCTAGCCTGACTTGGCCCCCGCAGTTTTTCTTTTCTCTGGTAAGGAGGACAGGTAGCTAAAAACCACCATCATCGTCATCATCATCATCATCTTGTGTGTTCTCCCGTCCCAACTAAGATCCATTCAAAGCTACCTGGTTTGGGAGGAAGGCAAAGTTCAGTGTCTTTGCTTTTTTTTTTTTTTTTTTTAAAGATTTTATTTATTTATGTGACAGAGAGACAGCCAGCGAGAGAGGGAACACAGCAGGGGAGTGGGAGAGGAAGAAGCAGGCTCCCAGCAGAGGAGCCCGATGTGGGACTCAATCCCGGAATGCCGGGATCACGCCCTGAGCCGAAGGCAGATGCTTAAGGACTGCGCTACCCAGGTGCCCCAGTGTCTTTGTTTTTTAAGTGAAGTCTAAATGCCAGGTTTCGTGCATTGGCCTGGTTTGATTTCCTGCGGCAGAAAAGGTGGCCAGAGCACAGACTATAGGAGAGCTAGCTGTGCTGCTTGCCAATTTCAAAAGCTCTTTCCACTGTATCCAACCAGCTCCTTACACCTCACCAGGAGCCAGAGGTTACTTGCCAGCTACTGACACCAGGGAGCGCATGAACAGGGCCAGGAAAGCCACCACTTGGGGTCACTGTGCCACGCTGCACGGCAAAGGCCAAGTGGGGAATTTCCTCCCATCCTTAGCAGCGATCAGTTAAAAGCAGAAGTATAAAATTTCAGGACAGTCTGAGCCACGGGCCCGGACAGGATTTACACTTAGTTCTAGAGGGGTGGTAATGGGTGGTAGCCAGAGGTGCAAAAGAAGGGATGTAAAAAGAAATTTGGGGGAAATCAAAGGAGTTCAAAAGTAGCATTTGGGGCCTTTTTACAGATCTAAAGACTGATCAGAAACAAAACAATTCATTGTATAATTTAAAAATATAAACAAGGTAAGGATTAACAAAAAAAATGACTACTCCTAGGGGAAGGGCAGGAATGAGGGAGAGGGCAGACATGGACACAAGGCTTCTCTAAATCCACCTCTGTTGGTGGTTCTGATGTTGAAATCATGGAAATATGTTACATAATTGCAATAAAATTAAACAAGAAAACAAAGCAATAAAAAATGAACCTAAGTAATACAAAGCTGGTGACATAGCCACACACAGAATTATGTCAAGTGATTTAAAAACATAGTGTTCTGCTGTACATTTCTCCAAAAAACCCTACGTGCATTCAGTGGTCTTAGTAGTAGTGATAATGTTAGTACAGCGATTTGGAAACTATTAAACAGGTACTATAGACTAAGTCAAATAGGTAATTATGTTATTTAAGAACCAAGAGTTTCAGCACGAGAGGAGACACAAATACAAAAACAAAAACCAAAGAAATTAAATAAAAACTGTTATAACGCTGAATTGGAAAAACCAATATGAATTTATGATTTAATTTTAATTCTAAAAATATGTATACTTTAGCTCTGTCCAGTATAAAGACCTGGAAGCAAAGGATATCTCCGTAGCAATGAGGATCCACCCAAATTGTGGTCTCTAAATACCATTTCCATTAAAAGGAACTGGGCTCCATAGAAAAGTGGTTGATTCCAGGGCTGAGGCAAGAAATGGACAAGATGAGCATGGAACATCTTGTTGCAACAGAAAACAGGAAGCATTCAAAGACTATTGTTATACGAAGGGGATGTCCGCTGCCCAAAGTGAACATCTGAGCATCCAAAAGAACAATAAATGGATTACATTATAACAATAAAAAATCCATGAGTTCATACTAATACCTAAAACAAATTCACTGGCTACTTTTGGAAGTTGTTAGAGCACCACCTCATTACTCTGAAGATTGAAGAATTAAAGAAAAAGAACCAAGACTCTACCCTGACTTCCTGATTCAACATTCAAACTCACTTTAGAGTAATCAAGTAGTCAACGAGTGAAAGTTTGATTAAAAAAAAAAAAAAAGAGTTCCAGCCAATAAATATGGAAAGAATGATAGAATTTAGAAATCACCATTTCGTAATTCTTAATGAAATAGTTGATGGAGGCAATGGTCATCAACGGCTGTTCACGTTTTTAGGTGAAAGGTTGATGGGGAATTTGAAAACATACGGAACAGCTAACAACACCTGAATCCATAGATCAATTTAAAATCTTTAAAAGGGGAGCCTGGGTGGCTCAGTCAGTTAAGCATCTGACTCTTCACCTCAGATCTTGATCTTGGGGTTGTGGGCTCGAGCCCCACGTTGGGCTCTACACTGGGCATGGATTATTATATGAATAATAATGAAGTAAAATCTTTAGAAGTGGGACAGCCTGACATGATATGCCTCTTGATGTGATACCACGATAAGTATACAATATCCTTGCAAAAATTGGAAAATTAAACCTGCATTTAATCAAGTAGTAGTGATCTAACTACTTGTTTAAAGGAAATATGGCAGTTAGAAAAACACAGTAAACCACCACCATGGGCTGCAACTAGATAGATCCAGAAGAGAGGAAATTTCTGCAAGACAAATAATCAGAATTCTTCACCAACAGGATGGAGGAAAAAGGGAGAGGGGAAGGAGAATTGTTAAGATTATACAAGAATTACTAGACACATTACTAACCAAAGCAGTGGTTGGACCTTGCTTGATTCTGAGTCAAACAATCCAAATGTAGGACAACATTCTGAGATGATGGGGAAATATGAACACAATCTGGATATTAGATAATATTAAGAAACTGTTAGTTCTGTCAGATGTGATAATGGAACTGTGATTATATTAAGAAGTAATCCTTATCTGTTAGAGACACATGACAAAATGCATTATGTTGAATTTGATTAACTCACTAAAATGAACGTGTTTAAATATAATAAATTTGGAATGTTGACTCAAGTAATCATTGCGCACTAACTAAATGAATCTAGCTTGATCTCAGTTTTTTGTTATAAGTGGAGCCACAGAGTTCTGGCTTCAAGGAAAGGACCCTGGGGAAGCTTTTGTTGAGTCTGAGAAGCCCAGGCTGGGGAGGAAGCCTCCTGTCCAGGGCGGGCTGCCTGAGCTAAGGACCAGTGTGGTGGTACTGCTGAGGGCTTGGCCGTCACCAGTGGGCCTGGCTGGCCCCTCCTGCCATGGAAGTGTAGGCCGGGAAGCGGGATGGCATCTGTCTCTTGCTCGGACAGCCAGGCTGCAGCCAGTGAGCAGGCACTAAGGGCTGCCATGCTCCAGGGAGTTTTATGTAGGGAATGTTCCCACTGTATACTTTTAAGACATCATTATGAGGCAGAAAAGCCTGGCAGGCTTGTCTGAAGGCCTTGACTGAGGTGTTTTTATTCATTCTTGTTTAAGAACTTCTGCTGAAGAGGTTGTCCAGGCCTTTTGAGTCTACAGGAGTCAAGAAGCCAGCTCCAGGGTTACTGATGGAACCCTTCTCAGTAACACTATGAAAAACGCTAAGATCCAGGCTCACTGAGCACTCACCCAACGCAGACAGCGTTCTAAGTGCTTTTCATGCTCTGCCACACTCAATCCGCCAACCATCCTACAGGTCAGCAACCCTAGAATCCCCACTTGATGGACGAGGTAACTACAGCTCAGTGAGGTTAAATAACTTGGTCAGTGCCAGGTACCTGCTAAATGGCAGAGCTGGGATTTCACCCAGGGAAGGACAAGAAAGCCGAAACAGGTGCTTGAGGGCACAAACGTGGAACTGGATGGGGCCTTGTGTTCTCTCCCTCTGGGGCCACTTACTGCATTCTCGGGATGGAAGATGTACGAGGCAGGAGAATTGTCCACAATGATCACTTTGCTCAGCTCCCGGCCCAGGCGACTCAGGTCTTTCACATAGTTCCCACGATGGAAGACGCAGGATTCTCTGAAGAGCCGGGCCCGGAACACGCCCCAGCGGTCCAGCAGGTCAGCCACGGGGTCTGCGTACTGAAAAGCAGGTCGCAGTGAAGGCTAGGCACCTGAAAGAGCCCAGAAACCCTGACCTACTGCAGCAAGATCTCCATTATTTTTCTAGAAAGGGATTTAAGTAATTGGATGTGTTTTAGGATCCTGGGTATTTTCCTTTCCATGTGTGTAAGATACCCTGGATTCTTCCATTTCTTTCACCTCTCAAATCCAATCCATCAGGAATTCTTGGCAGTTCCGTCTCCAAGAGGATCTTGAATCCACCTGCCCCTCTCTGTAAATTGGCACTGCACTGATCCCAACCTATGTAACCGCTGCCTGGGGTGGCGGTGTGGGCCTCCCAAAGAGCCGCCCTCCTCCCCCTGCATCTCCTTTGCAGCCCCTGCACCTGGCTGTTGTCAGAGAAGCCACTGGAAAACACGTCCCATCACATCACCTCCCTGCTTACAACCCTCACTCTCAACCTGTGGGCCCTGGAGTGAGGCCCGCCATACCCCACATACCCGCAGCTACGTGGTTTCTGCCACCTCTTGGCCCCAGCTGATCACCTGAGCCACACTGGCTTTGACCATGGTCAGAGCCTTGGCACCAGTGTTCGCTCTGCATGCAACATGCTCTCCTCAGATCTCTGCATGGACCTCTCCTTCTGTCTCTTCGCCTTTCAGTCTTGGCTTCCCCGGCCACCCGTCTGGAGACCCTGCCTGTCCCTCCCTTTCTGGCTACTATTGCCTCACAGCAGTCTCCTTCACAAGCTCACTCACCACCCCCAGGGATTACTGGATTTACTCTTCCATGGTCAGGGTGCGGGGCTTGTCTGTCGTGTTCACCCTGCATAGTGCCCACCTCATGGTGGGGGCTCGGGAAAGACCAGTTTCATCACTGAATGAGCGAGCCGACTTTGAATCTGGCTCATGTGGTATGAGGCCATGCTGCCCCCTATGGGTGCTCTGGGCAGCTGGGCCAGGCCAGCTCCTGAAGGTCACAGGATGTTACCAGACGCCCACTTTCATTTTCTTGGAGTCCAAGAGTTTTATGAGAAGGAGTGTGAGCCCAGCTCACAGTTGGGGCTCACCCCTCTTGGCCCTCTCTCATGGCCTGGGGAATTTTCCCAAAGCAGGCTGAATTGGATAAAGAAATAAGAGGGGTCATTCCTGAGCGAAAATCTTCATAAATGAAGATGTCTAAAGGACTGGGCCGCCCCGAGTCGCTGGGGCTGGAGGCAAAAGAGTGGCAGTTCCAAGGCCTATGTGAGGCCACGCCTCAGCACCAAGACCAGCACAGCCAGGTGTCACGAGGCCCAGCAATTCTGCAGGGGAGGCAGGAAGCCCCCAGCCTGGGGTGTCGGGAAGGTTAGCAGTGGAATGCACAGCAGCCCACGAGAGCAGGGCAATGCCAGAATGTTGTGGGATGCAGGGCACAGGGCTACAGGCAGCAGCTCCGGCTCCGCGGGAATGTTCTCCTTTCCCTGGAGACATCCTGAGGGGCAGAGTCCAGGAGCAGGCTGTATTTCCTGCTGACCAGGTGGACACTGCAGTTTTCAGCTGGTAAGGGCAGCCAAATGCCCTGGGGTGTTAGAAGGCTGACTCTAGATGGAGACAGTGATTAATTTCCCCAGAATTGTTAACACTGGTGGTGGCACATAGCCTTCAAGGGAATGTATGAGTCTGGGGGCTCCAGGCCTTAGAGATGAACGTGGGGAATCAAAGTTTCATGAGGGCAGGGCTTTGTCTCTTTTGTTCTCTGCTGCATCCCCAGTGCCCAGGACAGAGCCCCACACAGAGTTAGGCACTAAGTAAATATTTGCTGGGTGAATCCATCAATAAAGGAAACCAAGATGAGGAAGCAGACATCGAAGGGCTCTGACAGTCAGCGGATGGTTCCCATGGGCTCCTGGGCGGTGGGCCAGTGTGGCAGTGCTGGCTGGGAGTGGCGCCCAGAGCCAAGAACTGGGGAGTGCCCACCTGTCCACAGGGAGAAAGGGCTGGAAGGCTGCACCTGGGAGGGGACGCAGCTGAGCCAGGCTGCAGTAGCACTGAGAGAAGGGTTGCAGAGACAGATGGAGGCGCAGGTGGGAGCAGTCCAGGAAGGGAGACTGCCCAAGGATACTTAAGTGAGTGCTGGGGACAATGCCAAGCAACAGTGTTTCAATTCTGCCAGCCTCCCCCCGATGTAGCAGCCCTCAATCCCACCAACTCTCCATCTACCCTGGGCGGGTGCAATCATCCTGTTTGTTACTTCTTTAGTTGTCACTTCAGGCTTCTCGGCACCCCAGAGCACTGCCAGGAGAGCCATCTCTGCTACAGTACCACTGGCCTTGGTGCCATTCACAGGAAAGAGCGCCCATGGGGAAGACTGTCTGCCCTGAGGTGATGTTCTTTTTAGTATACAAAAGTAAGGCCTAGGTTTTGGATTCCTTCTCTACCAGCTCATGCTTCGAGGCCTGGCAATGAGCCTGGCAGAATGCTGTGCAGGTGGGGTTCTCTCTCATTTCAGCCATGACCGAGAGATGGCCCAAACCTGGAATGCGCAGTCTGGCAAAGCGGGATGTCTGGGAACCTGGAGTCAGAGTCTTCAGCATGCAGAGAAGGGAGCTAGGAATTGTTGGCGGCGGTGGGGAACTGCATATGAGTCCTTGCAGCAGGCCAGGAGATGAGCAGGTGGCTAACACAGGCCCCCCAGAGCTCATCTCTGGAGCTACTTCAGAGTCCCCACAGTGACACTGGTGATGCCTCCCACAAATAGATGGTGTTGGCCCCATCAGAGTCAGGATTTGAGAGATGGTCATGGCAAGGATCTCCTCCAAGGAGTGGGGGCCTAGCCTCTCCCCCCTAGGCTCAGCAACATGTGAGAAAGGGCAGACATAACCATATGGGAGGGGGGTCCTTTAACAGTAGGAGAAGGCAAAGAAACCACTCCATGTGGTTAGGGCCAACGTAGACACTGGGTCAAAGATTCATGCCACTCTACAAGCCCAAACCATGTGAACTGTCATCATCAACAATTATGATAACTAAACAACGAACATCAGGAGCATGGACCACGTGACAGAGCCTGCGGGGCATATGGAGTACAGCAGGTGCTCCACGAATACTTGCCGAGTGAGTCAGACACTATGCTTTGCCTTTTACATGCATATTTCATTTGATCCACCCCATGACGTAGAGGGAATTATCCCTAACTTCTAGAAGACACGGAGTCGAGAGAAGTGAAGTCATTTGCCCGATCTCACAGGGCTCACTAGGGCAGTCAGAACCCTCTTCCAGCCTGTGCATGCAGATGAATCTTGGACACTTATCCTTCCCCAAACCTGTGTAAGCTAATGAAGGACACAAAGGCTTGAGCCTCTCGCAGTGGGCTGCCAGTCAACAGAGGAGACGCAGATGCCTTTTCTTGGTAACACTGGACACATTCGTGATATCCTGGTCTGTGGACATCCAGCTCCAGGCGGCTGCATGCAGCAACTTCACAGAGCATTTGTTCCAAGGGCTCCCTGTCACCATGGTAACCCAGAAGCCTTTCAGGCTGGTACTATGCACATGGCCTGCATCCATCCCATCTGGGGTGGGAACCTGTCACCATAGAAACCGCTTCCCCCACCTTAATAGCGGGCTGTCCGACAGACAGGGGGTCGGGGTGGAGTGGCTGGGGGCGCCCAGCTGGGAAAAGGACATACCTTGGCCAGGCTGGCAGTAAAGAGCACACACTCAAAGAGCTGCCCCATCCTCTGGAGGAACTCATCCACGTGGGGCCGCTTCAGCACATACACCTGCAACAGTCGCAAACAGTAAGCCGGTCAGTCGTGGCAGCCGCTGGCGGTGGCCGAGGGCCACCACTCATGCAGGAAGAATTCCTGAGAAGGTAACTGCTTCCTGCTCCAGCTCCATTTGTGGCATGGAGACCCCAACTGTATGAGGGCTATGTAGTCAGAGGTGGCACTTCAGGCCACACACACTCCTCAGATTGGGCTCTGGGTCTGAGTTTGGTGCAGACACTCCTCCCAAGGGAGAAAGGGAAGCCGACCCTGGTGCTGTGGGTCGTAGGGATTTTCAGAACCAGTGAGTGGAAGGGTTGTGCCATGTTTGTGTGAAATGACTCATTCTCTCACATGTGTTTCTTGGCACGTGTTCTGGTCAGGCCCTATATGGACATAGGCCATGGTCTGGGGGCTGTTCTTTAGGAGGTCCAGGCCCGGCCCGTTAGCTCTGGGATTGCTCCAGCTGCCACCTTCTACCCTTGACTGGAGCACCTCCCTTGCTCGGAAGGCCTGGGGTGGGAGTGCAGGCCCAGCAAAGCTGCAGGAAGTACCTTCCGTGTCAGTTTGGGAAGCTGTCCACTTGACACCACAAAGGTTACTCTGCTTGGGCTTGGTACAGAAACAGATGTCAGGGGACATGAAGCCAGCCTATTCCCAGGCCCCCAGTCAGCCAACAGGAGGGAGCTCCAAGCAGAGGGGGGCAAAGAGGAGGCTTTCCTAGAGTGGCTGCTGGGCTCCATGCTCCTGACTGGGAGACCTGAACAAATCTGAGGAGACTAGGGAAATGGGAGAGAAGGCAAAGCTGCTGAGAAAAGATAGGGAAGGTGGGAGGAGGGAAGAACTAATTAAAACTTGAATAAATTCCATTTGAAATTAGCCACTTCCCTAAAATAAATCAAACTTATTAAAATTCAATTCAGCTCATATTCACTGAGCCCCAGTTCTGTGCTCAGCCTGAAGAAGCTACAAAAATGAACAAAACACAGGCCTTGCCCTTGAAGAGCTCACAGTCTAGAGCAGATACAAGTAAAAACAAATCAAGATAAGCATGCATAAGGAAGTTGTATACAGGGATATATTCAGCACAGTTAACTCCCCGCTCAAGGGGAAGGAATCACAGAAGTAACATTTGGCCTGGACCTTGCAGGACGAACAGGGGTTCACCAGGCTGGTGAGGATAAGAAGCAAGCTTCCAGGCAGAGGAAACAGTATGAGCATGAGACTTGGCTTGAAAACACCCAGGTGTCAGAGCACGGCCGAGCCCTTCATGACCAGCCCTTTAGAGGAGATGGGGGAGAGAAGAAGTGGCTGAAGAGGAAGTGTGAAAGGCAGGTTGGGGGGAGTAGGCGTGGGGCTGTGAATGGCAGATGTTGTGGCTGTCTGTCCTGTGGAGTCACAGAGGGGAGGCGGGGCTCTATATTGCACAGAGAATGCATTCTGTGCATTGCAGAGGAATTCTGCACAGAGCCAGGACTTGGCGGGAACTTGGGGCTCACTGAAAGAGTCGGGTGAGCATGGTCTGTGGCCGAGGGTGTAGTGAGGGGCCAGGGGAGCAGGGTGGCCTGGGGTGGGTGCCAACAGGGCTGTGAGGCTGGGGTGGGGGTGAGGGCAGGGCTTGTGGCTGCAGGAGCTCCAGGTCCCCACTTTGCCCATGAGACTCCTCGATGCCACGGAATGGGTATGGCCTGTGGTCCTCAGTCTCCTTGGGAATACTGCTTAGAAAGCAAGCTTTGCTACACGCAAAGGGCAGGAGACTGATTTGGGAACTCTGGTTGTTGGTGCCTCTGGCAGGGAGGAAGGTCCTGGGCCCGGATGCCGGCGTCCAGGCCCGCGTCCGCGTGCAAGTAACCAAGAATAGGCCCATTGGGACCTGCACA
The DNA here is from genome assembly GCF_002007445.2 of Ailuropoda melanoleuca. Taxonomy (NCBI): domain Eukaryota; kingdom Metazoa; phylum Chordata; class Mammalia; order Carnivora; family Ursidae; genus Ailuropoda; species Ailuropoda melanoleuca. The sequence goes on from NC_048223.1 coordinate 37,350,543, forward strand.
GCCTATCCTGGATTACTTGAACGAGGCCACGGCCTTCGCCAGGGCCTTGGTCCTCCTCTTGGCGCCTGTGGCTTCATTCCCTCAGGAGACAGAGTTTCTGACCCCAGCCCTGGGGCTCTGGAGTATCTACGACCATGTGAGTCATAGCGCAGTCTGGAGGGAGGCTGGGGGAGCTGGGGTGGCCACTTCAAGAATGGGCTGGCCATAGTAGGTCAGGCCCCGAGGGTCATGCTCACAGTTTTGAGGTAAGAAGGATTAATTTCTCTCCTAATTCTTGCCATGCCAGTAGGCAGCCTCTCCTTTGTCTCATTACTTTGTAGCAGAAGCCAAGATAATGAACGAAGCCCTAACTGCTTCTCAGATGCTGAGTTAATTCAGCTGATGCTTTTGCAAATGTTAAATGCCCAAGTGCCTGTCTTTTGGCTCCCTCATGGCTTTTAAAAGCATCAAGTGTGGAGACACTAGGGATAAGCTGCCTTTCTCAGGGCCCCTTCCTGCAGGACCTCCTGGCAGGGGAGGGAAGGGACTAGAGCACCAGGAAAAGAGCCATGGGCCAGGGGGCAAAAGATTAGGAGTCTCATTTTAATTCTTCCCATTGCATGACCTTGAATCAACCCTTTCTCTGGCTAAGCCTCCATTTCCCCATCTGGACAATGAGATGGCTGGGCCAGCTGATTTCCAAGGCATCACCAACTCTGACACCCTGTACTCAAGGGCCGAAGGGACGACTGGCATCATTAAGGAAAGACATCCATTTAAAATGGCTCAAGCACCAAGAGAGATTTTCCTTTCTGGGATATAAACATATCAGGCCAGAGACTGTCCCTTTATGACCCTGGGGTTGACAAGGAAGATGGTCAGACCATCCCTGTGAAAAACCTGACAAAGTCTCCCCAACTCCTCAACCTCCAAGGCTAGTTTTCCTACAATGTTCCAATATGTTCATAAATGAAGCTATTCCTGGAGAAGCACCATGTAGATAACAAGAAAAAATATCAGAACAAAGATGCATGCCAATTAACTAGGGCATCTTTATTCAAATTTGCCTCCTGATCCGAAAACACACCCTTCCCTCTTCATCCTTTGGGTTGGGATTTTGCTAAAGATTCCCTGGAGAACATGATGTAGGAGTGACAAGATCAGTCCGGAGTGGCTAGCACTGGAAATAGACACCCCTTCCCAAGATTCCCCCATAAGTGGGTGACTCGTGGCATTTTCCTGTTGCCTGCTAGGAGAGTTGCCGAAAGCACTTACATGAGCAAGTTAATTAGACCATCAAGCTAGGCCAGTGGGGGATATGGAAACTTCTAAAAGTCTGAATCAAATCAAAGAACTATTTGAACTTGCAACCACATCTAATATCTTCAAACAGATTTTAGTTTCCCTTATAAACTCAGTATAAAAGAAATTCATCTGAGTGGAAAAAAAAAGCAGAAAACCATTGTATTTATTTTATAAAGCCTACTCCCTTTTGATTCGGTCATAAAATTATTGATGAAATGGGAATTTAGAAGTAAGGTCACAGGAAATGTAATTACTAAAAAATGCTAATTGCAGCTGAGATTTATCTTTGATTTCTTACCTGATGTATAGTTCCATCGATTTCAACCGGAACAATAAAATCAGCATTACTAATAGGCTAGAGAGAAAAGAAATAATTACTACATCTGAAAGAACAAAATAAAACTGGAAACTTTAGTTAAGAATAAGGCTTGCCGGGACCAATGTTTTTATTATTGGAAAAAACAGTTCAGGCAAAGGATGTTCAACTATGCTTCGGTTCCTTAAAATAAGCACAAGCAAGGAAGCACATTTTTTTCTGTTCTGAATATCACTACGTTTTCAGCATCTTGGTCCGACCTCTCTATCATCTTCCTGGCCTGAAGGACAAAGGGTAGGAAGGCCTAGCCAGGGAATAGGACTTCTCATAAACCCCAGCTCTTGTCTAGAGCCCTGCCAGGATGATGCAGACCACTGCTGGCCACCAGGGGGAGGAGGTGAGAGCCTGATGGTCCCAGAGGACCATGGTACTTGAGGGAGAATGATTTTTATTGAACCCACAGATGCAGGCAGCCCTGTGATGGGCTGCTCGGCAGGAGATGCTGAGCACATGAACACAAAACAGGGCCACAGACACGTGGGGGTGAAGTCAGAGGCCACAAGACATGACCTTGGGCAGGCTCCTTCCCTCCAGACCTTGGTGTCTCCTCTCTTCCACAGCTGTAGTTAATGGGTCTGAAGAGTGTCCATGGCTCCCTCGGTCCTGAGCATCAGTGATTTCAGCCTTGCCCAGCACCGGCTCCTGCTCTGAGCAGTGGGGAGAGCCAGCGCCGTCCCCCCCACCCGACTGCTCTGCTTTAAGTAACACAATGCCCAGCACACCCACAAATTTCAGCATATTTAACAATATTAATGACACTTAAAATCCAAATATGGTTCTTTGGCAGTTCCTGCATAAGTCAATCCTGGGCTTACATACAGTTCTAAATGGAATTTCATAAATGAGGTGGAAACTACTCTAACGAACAGGCCCAAGAGAACTAGAAGAATGCAAACCCCTGGGACAAGTAGGAAAGAGAGAGGGAGGAAAGCACATGTGTGGTGGACACTGGGCAGGGGTCCAGAGAGGGGTGTGCGGTACGTCGTCTCCGGTCAGAGTCTGAACTGGGATCTGCCTTTAAGCCCATCACTGTACCCACACACATTGTTCTTTGATAAGTAAGCTGAAAATATGTAGAAGGTACTAGTTGCAGAACCATTCCTAAGCACTCAAGAGAGCACCTGAGGCTTAAGAGTACAATTTATTCACTCCTGTGGTTGGAAGGCCAAGGATGAGTTCGGTTTTTTATCATTCTACAACTAAACTACAAAATCATGCTAAAAACTCCAAGATTGAAAGAAGAAACTCTGACAAGGCATTAGCAGATTGTGAAATCATATTCCATAGAGTACACTGAAAGAGAAAAACCGTTCGCCAGTTCAGAGCAAGTCTGAGCCTGTCTCTTTTCACGTGCTGGTGTAAAGGAGGCCATGCCAAGCCATGGTTCTTAACCTGGGTCTAAGAGCCTGTGTGTTGTACAGCTGTACATTTTCAAGGAGAGAGGTTCACAGCTTTCAGATTCGCCAAGGTCTCTGAAATGCCCAGAACACTAAAAAGCATATGATAAAGGTGGTTGCCAGAGTGGAGGTGGGGAGGATGGGTGAAATAGATGAAAGGGTTTAAGAGTACAAGTATCTTGATGAACATGGAGAAATGTATAGAATTGTTGAATCATTATGTTATGTACCTGAAACTAATACAACTCTGTATGTGAAGTATACTTGAATAAAAAAACCCCACACCACAAAGAATATTCTGCTCGCAAATATAGGCAGGCCAGGGAGGGAAGAGATGAAGAGATGCTGTTCACATCAGCTTGTGGTATAATGCAGGCCCTGCTTTTGGAGGCAGAAACCCTCCGTAACCTCAGGCAGTCTGGCCAGCGTTGGGAGGAAGCCACGTAGGCTGAAATGGCAAATGACCCCTGCTCCAAAAGGCTTTCCTCCTAAGGGATTTGAAGAGTGCTGAGTAACTTGCCCACAGGGGAGAAAAGGCTTCCAATGCTGTTCAGAGCTGAGCTGGGGCACAAAGTCATGGCAGCCACGGGACCAATCCTGGAAGGGCCCTCAAGGTGCTAGGGAAGGAGGTGACACTTTCAGGCCCCAGTGGCCAGACAGGCCATTTCCCACTGCTAGTTAAGTGTGGTACCTTCTCCACTCTCCCAAAGGACTCACAGACAACTGCTTGGCTGTGTCCTATTAAGGAAGGCTTCTGTTCAGTGAAAAGCAGGCACGAGGAGGATGTTTCCGACAGAAAGGTCTTCAGGTCAATTTGATGGCTCCTCCACTTCCCAATACAACGGCCAAAGAATGACTATGGTTCATGTGAGACACATACCCCATCATGGATAGTGCCTTTCACATCTCTCAGCAAAGGAAGAGGAGTGGAAGGCTGCAGGTAAAAGGAGGAATGGGGTCTAACTGGCCAGTGATAGTGGAGCAGTTTCATCTCCAGAAATACCCCAAGGGAAAATAGGACCAGGACCCTTCTTCTTCCCCCCAACACACCAAATCCCCTATTTCCAAAGCTCTTCATCATTTGCCTCTTTTAAACAATCTGTTTCATTTCAAAAAATGGAAAGATGGTTCACGAAGTCACTTCTTAATAGTGTAGCCACAGCTGTTCCCACATGGACGCCCTCCGGGAATTTGTAATTTTTGCTGTCATCCTGGCAGGGAGGTGGAGAGAGGAAGGGAACAGAAGGAAGACGGTGGTGTGATGCTCCCAGTGACGTCACTGCAGCCCCGCCTCCTTCAGAAGGGAAGTCGTGCAGGTGGATGGACACTCATTCAGCTATGAAGCTTGTAAAAATACCCCCAGCAACCTCTTGTCATGAAAAAGCTCAAAATAAATGGCTGAATCTGCCCAGATGCTGTCACTCTGGAGGTCTTCTTTAAAGCTGGACCACTTTCAAAAATTGGTCTGGGAAAACTTCCAAGATAACAGGTTGCCTGACAGTTGAACAGTGCCTCTCCTGCCCCTCCCAATAAAACATGGCTACCTTGACAAATACACAGTAGTGTCCTGGGGCATTGATTGCCTTTTGCTACCTGAGAAGTTTTTCTGCAGGGGCTGGAGGGATGGAAAACCCAAATCTCATACGTAAGAATGAGGTCTCAGTGACACTGGCAGCCCAGCATTTTCCCCCAAACTAACTATGTAATATTCAACTACTTGAGTTAATGTTCACCAGAGTTAATAAGCAACTGTTCTTGGGATTTCTTCATGCACAGTGAAGTCATACACCAACAACCACAAAATGTTATCCTTTTTATTTTTCCTTTCCAATACAACTGTGACGGAATCACAAAGATCACAGATTGTTTTCTTTGTTGATTTACCTTAAATGAACTGTGCACCAATGTTTCATCTAAATCAATGACCACACATTTCTTTCCATAGTCAAGCACCGTCACCTCTGGAAGGAGGTATTTAGCTGGTGGCTAAAATGAAAAAAAAAAAAAATCAGTATTATTACTTTTATGTAAAAGACAAACCAATGTCCTTATTATCGTATCATATTATATCAATGAGGTTTAATTGAGAGCAAACGTTTAAATGCCTGATTAAGCACATCACGGAATTTTATTAAAAACAATAGGACTAGGTAGTTTGCAACTGAAGTTTTAACAAATACTGTTGCCATCGTCTGATTGGTTATTTGAGGGCCTAGGCTTTGGAACCAGACAAGCCAGGGTTTGAATATCAGCTCTGTCTTTCTCTTGGCTGTAAGCTGGGATAATAATACCTACCATGAAAGGTTGTTATCAGCTATAACTGTGGTAAAGCGCCCAGCATTCTGCCTGGCACATATACAGTGGCTACTGTTATTGTTAAAACGGGCTATGCAAAAATTAATGTTCAATTGTATTAGCTACTCTCATCCTCCCAGGCCCATTTCTTGGGGTCATATTTTGTCTGAAATTCACTGTGGTACAGAAGTATATTTTAGAGCTATACCACAGTGTTGTTTGTTTGAATGACTAAAATTTTCAGAAACTTGAAGACTACCCATAGACCCACCAGCAAAATGCAATCCAAAGTGAGTTCTAATAATAGGAAATAGAAATAAAAGTGGTCGAGGTAAAGTACTGTCTGCCTTACTGCAGTATTAATATTGAGTGAGTGTGGCATTGTTACCCCTTGGATTCTCAGTATCTGGAAGTTATACTTTAATCCGTATGCTGTGTGCTAATCAGAAAACCTCTTTATGTCTTTGTAGTAGCTGAATCTAATCTTGTGATAAAGAGGTTGTAAAGAGCTAATAAATGGCTAGGTATCTTCAGCCAACCTCATTCTTGACTTACAGTCTTACTTCTTTGGGCCTTGCCTCATTCTAGAAATGATTTGAAGTATTTTAGCTTAATTTGTGGTGTATTTAGTATCCAAGGTTAACTAGCTAATTTTCTATCCTGGAAGGTCAAGCTCTCTCTGTTCATTATTTAATGCAAAACAAAACACACAAAAAATGTGTCCCTAGCCACTGAAGAACAGACAATTTAGTTTGTTAAAACAAACAAACAAAAACCCCCAAAAACAAAAAACAAGAAAAAAAAAAAAAAGAAATCAAGAGGTATTCCCTTTTAAATGGGTATTTCCTTTTTCTGGTGGTAGGGGGGAGGTTAAAGTGAACATGAGTCAAGGATCCAGAGTTAATTCTGGACTTTGCTGGTTCAACAGTGAATGTAACACAGGAAGTCAACAGGGTAGGTAAATTTGCAGATGTGATGATCACCTTGTCGGGGCTGACAGGGTGAGGCTGCGTGTGGTGATTCTAATTCTACAGGGGCTCTCTCCAGTGAGTGTGGGTGTTTCCTCCTGTCCAGCATCATCCATAAGAAAAAGCCTTCATGGCCTCCAACTTCCTTGACTCTAATTAAAGTTCACCAAGCAGTATATCCTCACCAGTACTGCAAGTGACCTGCGAGGAGATGTGCCTTAGATGTGGGGAATGGGATTTGGGGTTCTAGAAAGGACTCTGTCCTTCATTATAAATCAGCAAGCAGGCAGGTTGCTGGAAAAATTAAACTCGCAAGAAGTTCTGTATAAAAAAGTGTTTTAAAAAGGCAGGGCATGAGGAGCTCTGTAAGTGAACATAATAAAGAGGGCTTGAGTTATTTCTGTTGTTTGGGCCACAGCAGAAAGCACGCCTGTGACTAGAATAAAACTTAATTTTTTATTACACAATTATGTAATAAAAACACATTGTCATTGTAAAGAATACAGATATGTAACAGACAACTATTCGCTTTTCCCTGCACCACATTCCTTTCCCCAGATGCCCCCCTTTTTAGTGCAGTGTGTATCTGTCCAGTCCTTTCTCAATGCATTTATATACTAAACAACATTTTCACTTTATGTAATTGCTAGCCTGGAAAACAAGGCTCTAGAAATTCTATCCCTAGCCAATCTGAAAACATCAAAGATCTGCCAAAAGTGGCTCAGTTATTTTCCAAACCTGAGAATAAAAATTACTTTCTTAGCATATTTAACCCACACTTTGCAAGCATTCTCTGAGCTAACAGTACAGAAAAGGCCTCATGGTACTACTGGAAGAGAGAAAAGAGGGAGATGGGTGAGAGTACTCTTAAGCAAGCTACTGATTTAGCATTTGTGCTGCAAAGAACAAGGCTGGGCTGTGGGCAATGGGCGAGGAGGGTTCCATTAATCCTCAGCCCGCTTCCTACATACATGCAGCTTCTCTGAGAGCTTGCTTTTTGATTAATGCAAATTCTTCAGACCACTGGTAAAGAATTCTTCTGGACAGCTGTGTCCTTGGAACACGCAAGGACGCTATATAATTGCAACAGTGCTTTGTTACTTCAACTGATCTGTTCAGGTGATGATTGAATTATTAACTAAAAATGCCCTGAGGCAAATTTCCTCTCAGCCCATCACAGAATTGGAGAACAAGAGGAACACCAGTTATATCAAGAAGAGCCTTTTCTACACAAACCTCTTGCTCCAAAGCACATGGAGGGCATTGCCAGGGGGATGGAGGAGGTGGGGGTAGGGGCAAAATCATGTTGCGGGAGAGGGGAAGAAAGGAGCCTTGGCTTGCTACCCAAGGTTTGGGAAGGGCATTCATTCCAGTTCTCTTCCTGGGAGTAGGTCTGGAATGTCCCATCCTTGGTAGTGAACTGGCAGCCATGAACAGTTAACTCTAAGGTTCTTTAGAGTACCCGCACCCCCCACTCCCTTCTTGGCACATCAGACTAGGGTTTTTGTACATGAGTCCTCAGGCTCAGGGTCTGCACAGTAGGCTCCCCAAGCCTCAGAGCTGAGGGCAGAGATCTGGGGCTTCTGCGGGAGGGGGCAAAGGAAACTCTAGACCTTCTTCATAAGATTTGACAGAAAAAAGTATACAATTGTTTATTAAGAGGCTTAGGCAAACAGCATAGACGCCTGTTAGAAAGCGCATTTCTCTTCTCCCTTTTCAGCACTTTTATGGCTCAGCTGCACTGCAACCATGCGTGGTGGGTGTCAGAATGGAGTGAGATTCACACAAGAGAGGGCATGGGAGGAGTTGGCTCACAGTACCAGTGACATTCCTCGCTGGGGCTCACCCTCAGCCATGACCTCAATCTTCAGAGGGTTCTAAACCCATCCCTCTGCTTCTTTTCCTCACCCTTCAATACCTGACTTTTACTAGGCAGCCCATGAGGCTTCCAGTAAGATGTGTGGAGGGCCCCAAATCCCAGCTTCTGGTTGGGGGACCAGTGTTACTGAGTGGAATGTTTAATGTCAAGTCCAGATAAAGATGTCATTTTCAAGAGGGGTATGAAAGCTGGATCAATCAATAAATGGTATCGAGACAACTGCCCTGCCACTTGGAAAAGGAAATAAAGCTGGATCACTACTTCATACCTTACACCAACATGAATTCCAGAGGGTCACAGATTTAAGTATAGTGATAAAACCATTAGAATACTAGGAGAAAATATGGCTCGCAGTCATAGAATGGGGAGATCTTTCTAAGAGCATGACATAAAATTCAGGAGCCATAAAGGATAAGATTAACATATTTGCCTATATAAAATTAAACTTCTGTGTGGCCAAAATGATTATAACCAAGGCAAAAAGATATACCATAAATTTGGGGGAAAGTCTTCATTTCCTTGAATTGAAAAAGATAACACAGTAGAACATCCAGAAGAAATGAATAGGGAAGAAGAAAGACATATAGATAATAAACTTGCGAAAAGGTGTTCATCCTCATTCATAAAGAAATGCAAATCAAATAAATGAATCGATAAACCATTATTTACTCACAGGTCAGCAAAGATTGAATATTTGATTATCATCATTTTGGGTGAGAGAATGGGTAATCACACACACTCCTGGTGGGAACATAAATTAGGCTTTCAAAGGACAATTTAGCCTTAATCTACGCAGAATGTAAGATATATCCTTTGATCTAGCATTTCCACGATTAGGAAAGGATCACAACAGATACTGTAACTCAAGTCCATAAATATATGTGCACAGGAATATTCCTAAGTATTTGTAATGGCCCAGAAAGAGAAATAAAGTCAATGCCATCAAGGACGTGTGAAAGAATGAGGTAGATCACTCACTATGCACTAATACTTGGAAAGAAGTTCGAGGTATATTGTTTAAAGCAAAAAACATCTTGCACATCTTGCAAAATTCTCATTTATATAAATACAGTCATGTTTATTTACATTTCTGGAAGAATACATAACAAATATTGAAGGTGGTTATTCCAGGGAGTGGGACCATGTTGGGAATTTTTTTTCTTTTTAATTTATTCTTTCAGTATTTTTTAAAACTATGAGCTTCAATTACTGCTTAGTAAGAAATCAAAAGACCAAAGCTGCACATATAAACAGAGTAGCATGAAAATGAAACAAGATGGGTATGGTGGGAAGCAGAGATTGGGGGGGCTCCAGCTGGAACTAGTCTGGGCACCCACAGACTCGGGGGCACCTTTCACCTTCAGGGCCTGGAACAGCTTTCTGGAGGCTATAGGCTTTGGTTTGGGATTAGCACAAGCCTGGATTTTCACATTTCCTAAGGTTCAGCACCCCAAGCTCACACAGGCTCCCTGAGCAGGTCCCCTGTGATCCACAAAGGGCAGGGCTACTCTGTTACTGTGACCTGTGGCCTTGACAGGTGGGTACAGATTCTGCAGGGGATCCCAAGGCTCGAATCCTGGGGCTAAGCTGGCCTCCAGATGGACCTGGGTTCAGTTATGCATGCTAAGCAGCCAGTGGAAATCAGAATGAACCCATCAGTAGAACTGCTTTTCGGGAGGATATCATTCAATGATGCAAGTTACTTTAGCCAGGCTTTGTTTTTCTGCAAGATATTTCAGAGACTCACAAGGCCTGACCTAGAGTCTTATTTGTAGGAAGGAGTCAGCAGTTTATTGATCTAACAGTGCAATAAATTATACAAGGGATCTTTTTCCCCTTGGCTATTTCATTCTGGGATTCTAGAATGTGTCAAGTTTTGTGAGGAAAGAGTCACTTTCCTTGGTAGAGTTCTACCCTGACAAATGGTTGGTTCAGCACTTAATGAACTTTGAGAAAAACCAGTGCTGTGGGAGTATCACAGGTAGCGGAAAAGCTGCTACCTGTCACCTGTTTAACATAGGTAACTCTGCAGGAAAAATGTATGAAACTACTCTGTATTAAAGGTTAAAAGGACACCGCTGGTATTAATCCCACTGGGTATCACACTCAAACACTGGGTAAGAAGTCCTGCTGCCTGATACATTTTTTTGGATTAAAGTCAGTTTTTCTGACAAAGCCCAACCTCTAGGCATGCTGGCAAAGTCAGAACCACCCCACAAACCCCCGAAACTCATTAATGGAGAGTTGAAGTCCTGCGAAAAGTGAAATTATAAAAAAATCAGGGGGCTATGTATTACAATTTATAAGTGATACTCACTACCAAATATGGAGTCAACCTGTACTACTGAAATCCATTCCTTTCAATGTAAGATGGCTGTGTCTCTTGGATGTTTCCAGAAAATACGTGAAAAAGTTCGTGGAAAGTTAGATGAACAGATCTGAGTCAAACGATTTGAATCAGAGAGTCTTTATGGATTCAAATAGCAATTTATGGACATCTTTTAAAACCAAACTCTTCTCTAAGGACACAGAACTGTTTAAATGCTCTTGTTTGATGTGGACACCTCAAGTGCAAGCTTCTTTTGAGAGTCAGTCATCGGTCTTTTCTTGCTGTCTGGCCTCGGGCTAAGTGGCTCTGTGGTCAGAGCAGGAACAGTGGGGATAGCGGATGTCGGCGGGGGGGTGGCCTGTGTTGAGGCTGAACAGTGGTGCAGCTCCTCTCCCAAATTTCAGGGCTGAAAAGAGAAGTGGTGGTCCAAGGGAGTGCCCAGCTGGAACAGAATTAGCGCAAAGCCAGCCTGTAGGAGTAGTGCTGAGTCCTGCAAGTTCAGGGAATACAATTGGGGCAATTTTTTTTCTGATCTCAGAGCCAGGGCCACGCTACCAACACTGATGAGTAGGTCAGACAGAAATGGTCTGCTCACCTGGCTCACCAAGCTCCCTGGGAGCTGCTGTCAAATCCTATGTCTGGCCAAAAGCATGTTCTCCTAGTCTATGGAGTTCCGGCTTAGGTGCTGGGGTAGGGAAGCGCGGCAGGCCGCCTTAGCTTATTAGCTTGGAGGCCCTTCGCAGAAAGAAAGGGAAGGTGAGAATCTGGTTAATAGATGCTGGCTGTCCTGCTGTTCCTGAGAAAGCAAACGTTCTCTGCACAGGACCTCCTGCTCACGGTTTAAAGTGTAGCTTCATTTTTTAACAGAACAGAGCTGTTTATACCACATGCTAAACTCAACATGCACAAGAACACTAAAAAAAAATCTTTCTATCAGTAGGCCCAAAGCTACAAGATTCTATGAATGTTCAAATAAAATTGGATAAATATACATACACTTGGTATGGGAATGACCTGCCTCTGGTCACCCTAAGGAAAAAGAAAAAAGAAATCATTGTCAGGTTTGATGAGAAGTCAGTAGATCATATACTCCAAAGAAACTTCAAAGCACTCTTGAGTACAGCAGCCCTATGATTTCCTGTTCTCTGTACCTTAGTGGTATTTAATGCACAGGAGGAACCCAAAGATTTTCCAGTTAGGGCGTTGGGCTCCACTCTGCGTCCCAGACACTCCCTCCCCTGACAAACCAGGCTGGGTTCCTGAGGCTCATTAATCTTGTTTATTTAAATGGTGCCTCCCTTACTCCCAGGAATTTAATCCTTAATTGAAAAATAAAAACAAAAGCCCGTATATTGCTTTGATCCATTAATCCCTCTAATAACTGGCCTATTTCTTCTTTTGAGTACGTTTCTCCCTAAGAAGACTAAGCTTTAAGTCAATACAATATGCAGGGAAAGGAAGACTAGTTTATCAGGTTATGAGGAACCCCCTGGCCTCTCCCTTGTTTTCTTCTAGAGGAGGACTCGGCAGAGGGGACAAGGCAAGGCTCAAGAAATTCCCCCTGAGGCCACAGACAGCGTTCCCTTTGAGGGGAACAGAACCTGTACTCACAGGGAGTGTTAAGAAAATTCAGGCCCCAAGGTAGGGCCTCACCCATTCCTCAGCCTCGGAATGCCAGTCATTCCAAACCTGGTTGATGGAAACATTTCATTTTGGCATCATTACGAAATGCTAATAAAATAACACATTCTCTCCGTTATCTCCACTGGGCGTTTCCAGTTTCTGTGTTTCTTCTTTTTTAGATGGTGCAATGGGAGGCAGCGAATAGCAGCATCATAGTTCCTGACGAGGAGATATGCTGCTTCCAGTCTCCCACATGGAAGGATTTGTGAATAGTGTATCTTTACTAAGGGGTGGCTCACTGGTGACAAGGGTCTCATGGGAAGGGGTCAAACCTGACTGTCGACAGAAGCAGGTGGCTGGTACCTTTTTGAGCTCTGCTCTGACTCTAAGCACCATTTAGGGGCTTCTTGATCATCTGCAGCCCTAGTGACCACCTCTGCAGTGTAACAGCAACTACTGTTCCCTCTCGAGATCACCTTGATGCTCTTTCCTTTTTCAGGACACTTGGGGCTTGTCTCAAGGATTCTAAACTGCCTTCTGCCATTATTCAAGGCAGAGCTGTGCTGCTCTCCAACACGATGCGTTATCAAATCAAATCCGTTTTTAAGAACTTCTGCAGAGAAGTTCATTTCTGAAACTCTTAAGCGATATTACTCCCAACACCTGGACCAAGGAACAGGTCACTGCTCTTGGTGGGGAGAATAACCAGAAGCTCACAAGCCCATTGGGCCACTACAGAGTAGGGTTTCTCAACCCCGGAGGTACCAATGTTCTGGGCCTGGTAACTCTTTACTGTGGGGGCTGTCCTGAGGCTTGGAGGATGCTCGACAGCACCCCTGGTCTCTACCCACGGGATGCCAGTACAATGCCCAGTAGTGACAACCGAAAATGTCTCCAGACATTGTCAAGTGTGCCCTAGGGGGGCAAAATCGTCTCCAAGTGAGAACCATTGCACTACTGGGAGGCTGCAAACAGCCCCTCCACACAGGTGCATCTTCAGGAAAGATGAGCACATCAGTGAAGGAAGAGGTAACAGTAACAAACATCTGAGGGGCTTGGCAAAACACAGGCTAGGACCAAAGACGCTCCTCTGGCCAGATATTTGGGCTGGAAAATTACCCTGGAAGTTTGCATGTATGTGTGCGTGTGTACACGCGGTATGCACGCATTAGTGAGTGTCCAACGATCCCTTTACTCTGCCCTCTCCCTGAGAAAGTCCTCCATGGTCCCGGCCATTGGGTTCTTCTGGGTGCTGGCTGCTTCTTGCCTCTGGCCAGGGCCTTGGACCCCTTTATTTTGGGCAACTGGCCTGCAGGTCCAGGTTGTAACCGTGATGGTGGCGACAGTTGCCACTCTCGGCAACTGCTGCAGAAGCACTTCTCCAGGGTAAAGTGAATATGTAGGGTGGATAGAATCCCAGATGCCACCCACTGCATTCTGCCCACAGCCTTCCCTCTGCCTCTGGCATGCTGAGAGTTCCAAAGGCAGGGAGAGCTGGAGGCCAGCAGCAGCGATGGGCCTAGAATCTGCTTCCACAACTTATGGACCTGGGCTCTGTGTTCCAGGTGTCCTGACCAAGCTGAGTGCGAGGGAGTGTGGAGGGTCCTCCTCCAGGCCATAGCAGCCCCACTTTGACCCTGGTTCTTTCTGTGGGGTCTGGTCTTACAGACTGAATAGTCAAGTATTAATGCAAATGATGCATTACTCAGAGTTAAGTTAATTCTTTAAAAAGCCATTTTCAGGGGCACCTGGGTGGCTCAGTCGTTAAGTGTCTGCCTTCGGCTCAGGGTGTGATCCTGGGGTCCTGGGATTGAGCCCCGCATTGGGCTTCCTGCTCCACTGGGAGCCTGGTTCTTCCTCTCCCACTCCCCCTGCTTGTGTCCCCTCTCTCGCTGGCTGTCTATCTGTCAAATAAATAAATAAAATCTTTTAAAAAAAATTGTCTTTAAAATAAAAAATAAAAAAATAAAAAGCCATTTTCATAAATGTTAAGTAAAGGAAGTCTATGAATGAACACTGAGTCCAGCTCAGCTTTGCCTGAGGAACTGCCTTCAAAAGCCTTTATTCTCTCACATATACAGCCAGCCACTCCAGGAAACCTGTCAGGGGTACATCACCATTGTCTCATGGCATTTCACCTAGGCAAATACTATTTTATTTTTATTTATTATTTTTTTAAAGATTTTATTTTTAAATAATCTCTATACCCAATGTGGGGCTCGAACTCACAACCCCAAGATCAGAGTCACACATTCCACTGACTGAGTCGGCCAGGTCCCCTGGCAAATACTATTTTTAAAAAAAGCTTTTACAATGACAGGAGTGTTATCCTCTACAGACCTAGGGTACCAACTGTGGTCCTTCTGCTAATGGCGATTCTCTAAAGTGATTCTCTAAAATGATTTTTAAATTGGGGGAGGGAAAGTATGAGGAAAGCTCACTGGGGGAACACATCAGAATTTGGGGCTGCAAGAGGGTTTATAGTAGAATCTGATCATAGAAATTCCACTAAAATATTTTTTTATACCAATGTACAGTAAGGCTTCATCTGTTAAGGCACGTCATCTTCCATTATTTTTCCCCAAAATTTTCTCACCTATTCTTAGATACTATTTCTTCTACATAAATTTTAAGTCTTATCTAGAAACATGCCAGATTTCTCCATAAATAAGAGCTATCATAGCAAAACCTAAAATGATTCTATTTTTGAAGAATTTGGGTTTTCTATGTAAATAATTACATCATATGCAAACAAAACTAATTTCTAATCTTTTTTATATTTATACCAAGTGTTTCTTTTTTTTTTTTTAAAGATTTTATTTATTAATTTGACAGAGATAGAGACAGCCAGCAAGAGAGGGAACACAAGCAGGGGAGTGGGAGAGGAAGAAGCAGGCTCATAGCGGAGGAGCCTGATGTGGGGCCCGATCCCATAACGCCGGGATCACGCCCTGAGCCGAAGGCAGACGCTTAACCGCTGTGCCACCCAGGCGCCCCCAAGTGTTTCATTTTCTTGTCTTATTGCATTAGCCAGAAACTGCCAAAGATTTTCCTATATTGTTTGCTATATTTATTTATTTATTTATTAAAGATTTATTTTTGAAGATTTTACTTATTTATTTGAGACAGAGAGAGAGCACAAGCAGAGGGAGTGGGAGATGGAGAAGCAGGCTCCCCCTGAGCAGGGGAAGACCCCCAAGACCCCGGGATCATGACCTGAGCTGAAGGCAGATGCCCAACTGACTGAGCCACCCAGGCGCCCCTTAATGATTTTATTTTTAAGTAATCTTTGCCCCCAACATGAGGCTTGAACCTACAACCCCAAGATCAAGAGTCACACACTCCACCAACTGAGCCGGTCAGGTGCCCCATATTTTTATAAGATAGTTTTTTTTATCATGTTTAAATGGTTTTCTTCTATATATTTCTCTATACAGTTGATTACTATACACAGGTTTATGGCTATTACACACATAGTGTATCAGACCTATTATCATGAGAAAATGTCCCTCTTTCTCCTGTTTAATGTGACCTTGAATTTTGTTTTGTCTGATATTAATATTGCCACCTTTGCTTTCTTTTTATTTGATCTGCTTGTTACATTTTACCCATCTGTTTTCCACCTTCCTAAAATCACTGTATATTAGATGTTGGGTCAGAAACTAGTAGCCACCTGCTGTAACAGTAATTAGCACCGTTATCCAAATAATCCAGTTTTCTTTCTGGGCACATGGTAGGATTGTACTTCCATGCTCCCTGAAGTTAGAGGTAGTCGCATGAATTGCTTTGACCAATAAGATGGAAGTTTCTTCTGTGTAAAAACTGTAAGAGCCAGTGTGATCCACCACATTCCCGTTTCCCTGCTGTGACAATGATGGAAGCAAAAAGACAGGGCCTTCCTCAATCTAGTCCATGAATGAGGACAAGATAGGTTATGTAATCCAATAATGGTAGCTATGGGTCACAGGCGGCTACTGAGCCCGTGAAAGGTAGCTACTGAAAAGTAAGACATGCTATAAGTATAAAGTGTACATCAGATTTTGAAGAATTAGTAAGATAAAAAGAATTTAAGTTTTATCTCATTGATAATTATTTCTATTGATTACATGTTGAAATAATATTTTGGATATTTTTGGTTAAATAAAATATATTTTTAAATTCGATTTCACCTTTTAAAAAAACAGTTTTAAAAAATGAGGCTACTATAAAGATGTAAATAAATTATGTGGCTCACATTCTCTACCTACTGGACAAGTGCCCCAGAGCAGAGAGCCTAATCCATGATAAACATGTAGCATGAGTGAAAAATACACTTTTATTGTTTTAAGCCTCCGAGGTCTGGGGGTTGTTACTACAGCAAAACTGAGCCCACACTGACGAGTACGTCAACTCAGCAGTCATTCCTCCTTTCTCCTTTGTGAAAGAGCTCTGATTCTGTTGAGGGCAGGAATATGCCAGTCTAAATTCTTCCCCTCCAGGGCCTCCCTCATGACTGGAGGGTAGCCATATGACAAAGTTCTGGCCAATCAACTTAGGTGGAAGTTCCCTGGGATTTTCTGTGAAAGCACTTACTTTCCACAAGAGGGACAGGCATGGGGACTGTTACTCCTCCCTCTCTCCCCTTGAATGTGGATATGCTGTCTGAAGCTTGTGACTTCGAGATAATAAACAAGCGTGAGGATGAAGGCAAACAAGCCAAGGATGGTGGAGCGGAAAAATGGAGAGACAGAAGAACAGAAAGAACCTGGGTCCCTGATGGCATCACCAGGCCCCTAAACTAACCCAGCCACTGCCAGACTCAGGCCTTTTATGTGAAAAAATAATCCCCTATTTGTTTAAGCTATTATTTGTCAGTTTTCTTTTACTTGCTGCCAAAATTGTTCCTATCTGATACAGGTCTATTCTTGGAAACAGCAAACAGATGAATTCATCAAGCCAATCTGATATAGTCTTGGTCTTTTGTTAGGAGAATTTGGTTCATTGAACTTGGTTTCAAGCCGACTCTTTATGTTAGGTTTACTGTTTATGTTGTTTGTTCTTTTTGTCCTTTTCTTAATTTTGATGGCTTGTTCACATTTCTGCCTGTTTCTCCTTTCACTCCTTATGAATTCTGAGGATTTTTTTTTTAAGATTTATTTATTTATTTGTGTGTGTGTGTGTGTGTGTGTGTGTGAGAGAGAGAGAGAGAGAGAGAAAGAGGGAGGAAGTGAAGCGAGCGAGCAGGAGGAGAGGCAGAGGGAGAAGGAGAGAGAGAATCCCAAGCATGCTCCATGCTCAGCACAGAGCCTGACATGGGGCTCTACTGATGATCTACTTTCTAATTGTGCTGCTTGTTACAGTTCTATTCCTAATAATTGTATTTATTCCTATATTTTCTATAATTATATCACAATAGAATATCAATCTCACCCATATTTTTTTTTGTCCCCTCTCTGAATCATTACATGTCTGAAAATGTACTTCCTTTGCCTTAACAGGTAAATGATATCTTGGCCACATATAGAAATTTTGGTTTGGAATTCTCTCTCAGTAGCCTGTAAATTTTTCTTTCATAGTCTTCTGGTTTTCAATATTGTTGATGAGAAGTCTGGTACTAGTATAATCTTTTTCTTTTGAAAACATCTTGTTCTGGAAGCTTGCAAGATTTTCTCTTTACACTTAAATTTCAGAATTTGAACAGCATATATCTGGGCATGTGCTCCCCCCACCCGCCCCCCTTATCCTGCTGCACACTTGGCAAGCCCCTGTAATCTGCACATTCAAGCTTTTTTTTCAGCTCAAGAAAAATTTCTTCTATTATCTTTCCTCTTTCTGGAACTCCTATTACTTGCTGTTAGGTCTCCTAGATGCCTCTTCCTGCCCCCATCACAATTAACATCTTTGTTTCTCTGTTCTGAACTGTAAGGTATTTTTCCCCACTTGTTCCTCTTGAACATTAATTCAGTTCTCAGCAGTGACCATCCTCAGTCTCCTTTTTCTCAGTTTGTTTACTGGATTGTTATATTTAGAAATCATGGGATTTCTTTTTTAAATTCTAAAAGTTAGTTTTGTACTCAAAATTCATTTCTTGAAATATCATTTCCTGAGTTGTCTACTGAAGTTC
Source organism: Ailuropoda melanoleuca (assembly GCF_002007445.2). Lineage (NCBI taxonomy): Eukaryota > Metazoa > Chordata > Mammalia > Carnivora > Ursidae > Ailuropoda > Ailuropoda melanoleuca. Next base: position 37,368,797 of record NC_048223.1, read on the forward strand.
TCTTCAGGGCGCCTGGGTGGCTCAGTCCGTTGGGCATCTGACTTCGGCTCAGGTCATGACCTCCGGATCCTGCGATCAAGCCGTGTCAGGCTCCACATTTGGTGAGGAGTCTGCTTCTCCCTCTCCTTCTGCCCCTCCCCCTGCTCGTGCTCTCTCTGTGTTTTCTCAAATAAATAAATAAAATCTTTTTTAAAAAAGTTCTCTCTTTTTTTTTTTTTTGAAGATTTATTTATTTGACACAGAGAGAGACAGCCAGCGAGAGAGGGAACACAAGCAGGGGGAGTGGGAGAGGAAGAAGAAGGCTCCCAGCAGGGGAGCCCGATGTGGGGCTCGATCCCAAAATGCCGGGATCACGCCCTGAGCCAAAGGCAGACGCCCAACGACTGCGCCACCCAGGCGCCCCTGAAAAAAAGCTCTCTTCTATTTCTTCCATTGTTCTACCTCAGTGGGAGCCTCATACTCTAGTTTTTCAACTTGGACCTTGTCAGCAGTGGCAAGTAAGGGAGCACTGCCAGGCCCCCACAAGGAGCAAAGTTTTCATGGTCCAGCAGAGCCCAAACTGACAAACCACAAGGACACGAAGAAAGTCCCTGCAGTAATGGGCTACTTTAGGGCACATGAAGTAAAAGCAACTCAATTCATCAGTACAGCCCCTCCAAGGACCACACACAATAAGTGGGCAGTGCAGGCCTCTCCCAAGGAGATCCACAGCTCTTGCTGGCTGGGGGACCTTATAGGACTATTTGCTTCAAGTGTCTATCCTAGGACTCCAGGACAAGCAAGCATTTCCCTCTGTGGGTAGTTCCCTGTTTCTCACTGAGGACCACAGAGGATGAGCCTAATGCACTTTCCAGGTTCCACCAGCAGGCGCACCTGGGTTTATCCATAGAAAGAATGTAAATGGTCAGAGCCACATGCTCAGGTTGTCAGGTTCCCAGAATCTTTTCCTTACATTCATATATGCTTTAAAAATAATTCATTTTCTAATCCCAAAAGTAATTTAAGCTTATTTTGTGAAAATTAGGAAAAGCAAAAAGAAAAAAAGAGAAAGAACTAAAGCAAAGAAGAGAGGAGAAAATCCTATATATAATCCCATCAGTCTGAGATAGTTTGAGATAATCTCTTCATATTTTGTCATATATCATTCTAGTCTTATAAATGCCCATGTGTGTGTACGACATGTATACTTGTAAATATACTCACTTATTACATTTTATCTCCTAATATACTTCTAAATATACTCACCTACAAGTTTTTTTATCCCCTAAGTGACATATGGTGAACATTTCCCTATGTCAGTAACATTTATGAGACATAATTTTTAATAGCTGCACACTACTTGATTGTATGGCTATTCTGTGGGTTTTTTATTGTCTATTGTTGATCACTGGGTTATTTACAATTTTGCAATATGATAATCTATGCTGGACAGTATCCTATAGTTCAATATTTGCACATCTATAATTATGTCAAATAAATAATTGCTAAGGTTTTAGGATTACACTGTCAAATCACCCTCCAGAAAGGTGTAACCAATCAAATGGCGACCGATAACCCCTGTACATCTTCTACCCTCTCTGTAGCTACCCTCATCCAAATCCAAATATTATCTTTATAAATATCCTTAATAATCTGATAGGTGGAAAAGGCTATCTCACTGTTTTAGTTTGCATTTCTTTGATTACTAACCATACTGAACATTTTTTCACGTTTATTAACCAACCGTATTTCTTATTTGGTGTAACGCTTGCTCAAGGCCTTTGCTTACACTATTTGGAACATAAAGTCTTACGGTTTTCATGTCCTCAATCTCAACTATTTTCACAGTGAATAATTCTCTTCGCCTCTTTCAGTGATTGTCACCTGAAATTCTATTTGACTGAATGAATGTTGCAATCCCTGCTTTCTTTTTGCTTATACACTTGTGTGACATCTTCTTGCTCATCCTTTTACTTTTAGCTGTTCTGAGTCACTTTGCTTAGGATATGTCTGTTAGACAGAATGTGGGTAGAGTTTAGTTGGGTAGAGGTTTTTTGTTTTTTGTTTTTTTTTTTTACATACTGTGAAAACCTGACTTAAAATTTTGTATCTGACGGGTATAAAAGAATATATGACAAATATGTTTGTTATTAAACAAGTAGTTAAATCCATTTATACTTATTATTGGTTCTTTGGGATGCCTTTGTTTCTCCGTTTGCCTTCCCATGTCTTTCCCTGCTACTTGTTCTCTAGCTTTCTGTTTCATGCAGCCAGCTCCCCAAGAAAGAACATTATAAAAATGTGAAGTGATTCTTATAACTCTCACAAGTATGTGCTTCAGTCGCTAAAGGGGAGTGACTGAGATACCCTCTGACAAAGAAGATGACCCTTTTGGTCATTTCAGATCTTTAAGTTAATGGCTACACACGTAACTATTACAGACCCCTTATTCAGGATATTCACGAAGCGTGGGACAGACATGCAGCCACTGAGGCTCTGCTGAGTGCACAGTTCCCCTCCGGCACTGACCTTCTGAAGCCCACCGTTCTCCTCCACCAGTGGCGGAAGCACACTGGGGCTGCTGGGGGGCGGGGCCTCCACATTGTAGTCACGGAAGCAGCAGAAGAAGGAGCTGAGGATGCCGCGGCTCCTCTGCTTCTTTAAGCTGATGTTGCACTGCGATGCTGGAAAGAGAAACAACACGCTGTGGCCAACTGCAGCACGTACTCATAGTCGTCATGTAATGGGAAAACCCGAATGTGCAGTTGCCCCCTGCCCCTCCGGAGACCCGATACCAGGAGACGGACTCAGCACGAGAAGATGAGGGGCCCCAGGAAGTTACTCTAAAGGGCTGTTATTCAACATGTGATTCCTAGAGGGCCAGCTGGTCGATGGGAGTCCAATCCTGCTGGCAGGACAGAATTCCTCTGACCTCAGCCCAGTGGGGGCTGCTTGCTCATTAACTGACCCATCCTCAGGGTCAGGCACCATCTGCATTCCTGAACCCAGCAGACAGTCTTCCGACCCAGGACTGAGCACAACTTCAAAACAAAGATCTTTTCAGGCACAAATCAGACTTGACACTCTCTGAGAAGCATTTCTCTGTGAAGGGTACCAAGAAAGAATCACTTTGAAACTAGGTTCTTCAACACTCTTAACTCCAAGACTAACTTCATTAAGAAATAAGATGTGTCAGGGCATAAAGAAGACCCCTTCTGCAACTCTGTTTGTCAAAGAGGGCTGGAATCCTCCATGACACTTAAAACATAAACAGCAGATGTGGGACAGAGAACACATGGTCCAGCGGGAGCAGGGCTGGCCAGGGCAAAGCCCATTTTCCCCAAGCCCAGGGCAATCCTGTGCCATGGACTCATTCCCTGGCCTGTCCTGGACTCAGCCTCCTGAGGGACTGATGTTATCCTTTCTGTTACTCAGGCCTCAAGACGAGCTGCCACAAGTCAGAAAGAAAAGGCAAAAATTAGTATAAAATGAAAAACACACCTCAGGGGAGGAGACTGACAACCTGGAGGGCTAGGAGCAGTGCCTGGGAATGCAGCCAGGGCTGTCCCACCACATACCATGTCTGGGTGGGACAACAGTACTGAGCAGAGGCCACAAAGGGCCCGCGCTTAGGGTTAATGGGGAAATTAATGATGTAGGAAATCACCAAGTCCACATGATAACTGTCGGAGTTTATCTCTCCCAAAAAGCAGTTTTGGCATGATTCCTCTTTTTGAGTGATTTGTACAGCACCTTGCCTCTCAAGAGATCACAAAACTTCTGCTAAAAGTCTTGGGGTACTCTTCTGCCAGCAGCAAAACCAAATGCATTCACATGGAAATTCGCATGAAAAAAAGACTGAAAAGCTTAGCCAGCAACTCCACAGGCATTGATGGCTTCCAGCCTGGGCTTGAGAGAGCGGCTCAGTAAGTGTGAGCTTAAGGTCCCCATTCACTAAGGATGAGCTTTAGAACCATAAGCCCCTGGAAATGCTGGCTGTTTTATCTTCCTTGAGAATGCCTGGGTGCATGTCACAGGCACCAGTCTTCTCACTTGGGGCCCCCCACAGCAGGCCAGGCCACAGGGTCCTCCAGGCACAGAGGCCTTCCAAGCAGCGGGGGGCGGGGGGGGGTTAGAAGTGATAATGACTGTGGTTTACTGAGGGCCAGCCCTCTAAATTCCACTACTTTACAATCCTCATTTCATGTAACCCTCACAGCTACTCCAGGAGATCAACATTACTGCTTCTGTCTTACCGCTAAGGAAAGACAACTAGGAATTGTGTGCGCCAGGATCTGAACCCCAGGGGGCCTGTTTTCAAAGTGTGTGCTCTCTCCACATGCCATGCTGAACACAGTCTTCACAGATCAGGTCAGATCAAGGAGGGAACATGCCCAATGGAGAGAAAAGCACTGCAATAAACTCATATTTAATATAAATGATTGGGAGGGCCACCTGGGTGGCTAAGGTCACGATCTCAGGGCTGTGAGATGGAGCTCCACCTTGGGCTCTGTGCTGGGCCTAGATCCTGCTTAAGAATCTCTCTCTCCCTTTACCCTCTGCCCCTCCTCACGTCTAAAAAATAAAAAAATAGTTAATTTTAAAAATGTACGATTGGGGCGCCTGGGTAGCGCAGTAGTTAAGCGTCTGCCTTAGGCTCAGGGCGTGATCCCGGCGTTCGGGGATCGAGTCCCACATCAGGCTCCTGCGCTGGGAGCCTGCTTCTTCCTCTCCCACTCCCCTGCTGTGTACCCTCTCTCGCTGGCTGTCTCTCTGTCACATAAATAAAATCTTTAAAAAAAAATAAAAATAAATAAATAAAAATGTACGATTGCTTAAACTGTTCTGTTGTTACTTTGGGTGCTCTAGAGTTTTTTATGCCACACTCAAATAATTTAGTCAGAAGAAGAAAAAAAAACTGCCTCTTCCCCGGCTGATAGCACATTTGCCTGCAAGTAAACAAGCTATTTGTTCATGTCTCAGAGACACTGAGCAGAGACACTGAGCAGCCAATGCCCAAGCTGGGCAGTAAACAGCTCTGCAAAAAAACACCCCCTCAGATCCCATTTTCATCCTCGGGTCACACACATCTTCCCCACAACCAATTAACAAACAAATTAACAAACTAACTTACATGCTAAAAAAAGTCCTGAACCTGGAGCCAGTGAGCTACTCATAACTTCTACCATGTGACGGCTTACCGCGTAGAAGCCACAAATAGAGCTGTGAGAGTGAGTCCCTGGGAAGGCCTTTACCCCCTGATGGGAAAGTGGCAGCTCACTTAGGATATCCCTTAGGTGCACCAGGAGGTGAAGCAGCCCAAAGTGGTCTCACTTCCAAGGCTGAGGGTGGGGCCGGGCCTCTTCCCACTAAATAAGGTTAGCTCTAGGGCCTGCAGGAAGCTTTGGGAGGTCAGGTACTGCCTAATTTTCTAGTCGCTCTGGGACTGGTCTGGTGCTCTCAAAATCAGGCTAGCAGGGGAAATGAATGGAGTTGCTCAGGACCAGCATCAGCCTCACCCCACCCTTGGTACTCATTTGGTCCTGAAAGGGCTCAAGATGCTGGCTGGCTGGCTGGGTCTAATAACTCTACTTGCCTTCCCCCTACAACTTGCTTTCCATCCATTACCAAGGCCTGGCCAATCAGAGCCTCATGACTGGCTTAGGGCTGGGCATTTGACCCAACCTGGGCCAAGGAGAATGTGCCCCAGGGTTCATGCTACAGCCGTTGGAAAGGATGTTCTCTCTTCACTGGTTGGCCAAGTGGGTAGGATGTAAACTTGGAGCCCCTGGTGGCTCCTCTGCCACCAAGTGAGAAGCACCTACCTGAGCATGAGCCAAAACTGAGGAAAGAGGATTTGAGATATGGAGAGGGATGGATCTCTGACAATACCATCTGGGGACTTCGTTTCATTAAAACCAGATCCTCCTGGAATTTTCAGTTATGTAAGAGAATAAATTACCTGTTTCTCTGGGTTTACGTTATTTGCGATGGAAAAGATTATCCTTGAAAATATCAGCTCCCAGGCAAGGCACTGTTGAAACACGGGTGAACCACACAGGCACCGTACCCACCTCATGTGGCCCACGTCTACAGCAAGAGACACTGAACAGCACAGGGCACTGATGGGGCCCAAAGAACGGTGCACAATCCAGACTGGAGGGAGGGTAGGAGTGATTTCTTAGAAGAAATGCTTTCTGAGCTGGGCTGACAGTGCATACAATTGTTGGAGGGGGCAGGGAAGTGGGGAAACAGCAACGTGTAAAGCGCCCGAGGTAAGAGACAGCACTACTTATCTCAGAAATCAGAGTGGTGGTGATGGTTGATGACAGCCTTGTAAACCATGGTGATGAGTTTGCATTTGACTCTACGGAAATGGGGAGCGCATATGCAGATCTGTGCCACAAATCTCACGGTGTGACCTCTGGAACTGGAACCACTGAGTTTAAATTTTAAATTGACTGATACAGGCTATCGATCTGCATCAAAGATTTCCAGGATACCGTATATGCAAATCAGAGATATGGGCCATTTTGGGTAAAGAGCCTAGAATGGAAATTTCTTACCTAAAAATCGACTTTCAATACAAGTTACATGGAGATAAAAAAAATAAAAAGTAAAAATAAAAATAAATTAAAAAGTCACATGGAAAGAAAATGGAGTTATATTTTGGGTTTAAGTCTCACTCTGCCACTGGTTAGCCAGTGTGACATCATCTACCTAAGCCATACCACTAATATGGGGATCTTCACACCTACCCCTGCAGGGAGGGCTGTAGTGTGGATACGGAAAAAACATGCATATTTGTTCAAGAGAGAAGATCTACCAGCACCTCAAAATACAGCAACAAAAGACTGATTGATTTTAGGTACCGAGCAGTGTCTCACTGTGAACATTCAGAAGTTAGTGTGCCTCCAAACAACAGTCCTTACAAAAACAGCCTGGCTTTGTGAGAAAACATGGAGGCAGACCCATTTGGGTTTTGGTTATGTGACTTCTAAACTTAGAACTTGAAGTAGCTCCTTAAACTTTAGTTCCTATCCAGTGGAGGTTTCTTTGTATAACAATAACAACAACAACAACAACAACAACAATAACAATAATGTGGGAAACTAAATAAATAAAAAGCAGCTCCACAGGTGAAGCTTAAAATAAACCCTAGGGGGGGAGCCTGGGTGGCTCAGTCCGTTAAGCAGCTGCCTTCAGCTCAGGTCATGATATCAGCATCCTGGGATCGAGCCCCAGATCCAGCTTCCTGCTCAGCAGGGAGTCTGCTTCTCTCTCTCTCCCTCTGCCTGCTGCTCTGCCTACTTGTGCTCTCTATCTCTCTGTCAAATAAATAAATAAATAAATAAATCTTTAAAAAATAAAATAAAATAAATAAAATAAAATAAACCCAGCACTCAGGCCGTTTCTAGGAACTCTTACATGAAATATGGTTAGAAAGAGGGCATTACAATTAAAAACATGAACTGTCCAGGGGAAAGGCCACTAAGGCGGACAGTGAGGTCTGGTCCTTTGGTGGGATCAAGAGGACGGGTCTAAAGGGCTATCAAACTGTGTTTATGGCAACAGATGGAAGGTGCAAGTGGACTGACCACCAGTTGGTGCACACGGGCCAAGAGGGGGCATTGCTAGTCATCCGCTTCTACTTCCTGACCTAACTGCTTCCCTTCTGCACCCAGAAACTGCAATGTTGACCCTACACAGACAGTGTCTCTTCATCAGTGTGATAGCTGCCCATGCCACCTAACCACTGCCCTGGAACAATTCTTGTGTTCTGACCTGGTTTAGATTACAGAAGTGGGGAGGCTCTGGTTCCATCCTGAAATCCGAGCTTCAGGCCCAAAACCTCTGGAGTCTACACCGACTCAGAGCTTCACATACTCGCCTTTGCGAACACCCCCATTCTCCTGCCCTTTCTTGGGTCTGACCTGGAACTCCCACTGCCCCACACAGATCCCTACAATCAAACGAGCAGCTCAGGATGAAGATCAGAGAAGCTGGAACGTAGGTGGAAATGTTTGCTATTCACTATGAATCCATCCCCAATCATTCAAGTTTCTCCCCAAGTGAAGAAACTGTTTCTCATATCTTGGCAGCTGCAGAAAACGAAGGTTTGCCTTTAGTTTCCACGGTGCCAACCCGGCCTACGTGCCGGCACAGGGGCCAGACAGCTAAAGACCCAGCATAACAGAATTTCTAGGAGAAAATGGACTCAGCCCATGAAGTCTATTGCTAATGTGTTGAAGCACCAAACGTACCCTCAAAACTAGCTTCTTTCTTGTCACAAAAGCAGAGTCAAGAAAGGTATTTCACAGCCGATTTGTGTCATCCAAGTATTCACAGCAGAACATTAAAAACATGTCCAAGCATCAACGTGGACACCAATGCTGTTAAGGCTGCAAAACTGCACAGCAGAGCTTCCCAAAGAAAAGATGCTTCTTCACACGTGGGGAGTCAGAGCACGCTACAACCCTGAGGAGACCGTGCAGCTGGACTCACAACTATCCTACTACAGAGAAAGCTAAACGCCTTTTTTTTTTAAAGGGGGGAGAGGGAGTTCCTCCCAAATGGCCGGCATTTAAATGAATGCACCCTTTCTTCTCTTGTAGGACTGGCCTGCAATCTCTGGAATGCATCCCAGGGCAGTGGTTTGGAGTGGGTGTCTAACAGGAAATTCTGGGCAGTCTATGCATACATTACATTCCTTTCCCACTCCAAGAAAGAGTGGTCAACAAACACAATTTTCCTCTGTTTGAATAAAAGGGGGGGGTTGAGGGGGGTTACTGGGGTGGGGAGAGGCCAGGGCACAGACCGCACAGAGTTCAAAAGCAGATGTGGCTGCTGGGAATCCAAACATCCTTTTCTCCTAGAAAAAGGACTTAGTCACCAAAAGTCACCTTTTAAGATATCCACGCAGTCCCTATTCTAGTTCCAAGTGATAAATTTCCCCTGGCAATTGCACCCAGCACTCTGAAAGAAACGTACCTCTGAAAAGCTCTTTTCCTGCAGCAGCCTATGGCTGGCAGGGATGCCTCCAGCAGAGAGGAGTCAAGGGGAGGAGAAGCGGCTGATGGCTAAAAAGCTGGGCAGGAGGAATTCCAATCTCGTCCTTCCATGATGGTAGGATGTGTTTCCCTTATTCACTGCTGGCTCCTAACAGCCCTCATTAGTTCGGTGCCTCATTTGCCAGAAGCCCTTGACATCATAATCATAGGCCTTCCCAGAGTGCAGTGCCCAGATGACACCCCATTTCCCAATGAGGAAACGGAGACTCAGAGTACTTACAACTGTGCGGTGAGGGTGCTGGGGTTCAAAGCCAGAAGTGTCTGACTGTGGGGCTCCAAGCCTTCCCACTACCCCTCCCCGCCTCTCCCCAGTCCTCTTCTGGGTTTGGGGTTTACTTCCAAGGAGAAAATGAGTGTGAGGCCTTGTGCTGCCTGCCATTACTCCAAAGGCAGCGCTTCTGGAAAGTCCATAGTGAGCCAAGGCCTATTAGATAAGGCCAGACACAGTGGTTGTTCCACTGTGCCCTGAATGTACCTGGGCCACCAAACTCTGTGACTCAGCTCCCAAGAAGTGCCCCTGTGCTGGGAATGCCCTCCACGCCTCAGCACGTCCCGGACCCCTGGCCCAAGGCCACACAGCTCCTAAGTACCAGGGCTGGACAGAAACCAGGTCTGTGGGAGTCTAGAATCGGAGCTCTCAGCCATCATGTACAGAGGCTGTTTTTCACAGCAAGAGCCCACCTAAGTAACAGAACAAAGATTTAAACAGAAAATGCATTTAAGAGGAAGTAAAGGTTAAAATTTAACAGTAATCAAATAAATGAACACTTACACAGTGAAGTCCAGTTTTGTACCTATTACATGAATAGAAATGATAGAAATAAAAGGAGAGAGCCAATGGTGGTGAGGTTCTGATGGCCCAGGCCCCTTCGTTCACACGTGGCTGGTAACTCTGTAAACTAGAGTTTTGTTTCAAATGAAACAATTCATTTGAAAAGCAGAGGAGTGATGTGTTGAAGACCACGAAATATTCATGCAAACCACGTGCATGACCAACAGAGTAGGAATGCTTAATTAAACGAATGCAGAGCAGCTGGGCAGAATACTGAGCGGCCCCAAGAAATACCACTAGGAAGACCCATGGAGAAGTGCCTGTGGTCACTGTCTGGGGAAGCATCTCAGACACTGCACATGCTCTACGTCTGTAACTCTGTCCTGTGTTTCTGGTCAAGATTTGGAACGTAGTAGGCTCCAGGGCTATGGGCTTGGAACTCACCTTGTTCATGCCTGAATCCCTAAGACATAGAAGCAAGCTGGTACAAATAGGCCCGTCGTGACAGATGTTTACGGAACGAATGAATGTATGAAAGGAAACACAGAACGATGAAAATGACTGAGATTCTATTAGAAAGAAACAGCTCCTATGATTGTTCAGAGAGAGGTCGGCTCAAGCAGCTCTATCTCCTGGGAAGCCCTCTTGCCCACAGCGAGCCTCTTCCCCCAAGCCGGTTTAATCTATGCCACCTCATATGGCCAACCCCACATCTGAGGAATCCAACTCTTAGCTCCCAGACATTTTTAGTGAAGGTGGAAACCCCTATAAAATAATTAGTGCAATTTTTCAGAAAGAGAGAGAAAGATTATATAAAATTCACCAATATGCTCAGTAGGCATGGCCACCTCTGGATCGTAGGACTAGGTTGTTATTGTTCTCCATACTTTTTTATTGTTTCTCAATTTCTACAATCTGTAATTTATAATGGAAACATAGAATTAATATTAAAATGTTTGTTTCTACTTAAAAAAATATATGTGAACATTTTCACATATCTGACACCCTTCTACAATCTTACTTTGATTGGTTACATTGTATTCCACTGTGTGGATGCATACCGTGCCATAATTTGTCTTTGGACATTTATGTTGTTTCCTTTAAAAAAGTGTCATGACAAATACTTCAATTCATTTGCAACAGCAATGCTAGGAACGATCTACTTGTCCATTAATCTGGGACAAAACAGAAGAGATCGTTGGTGTGGAATATTCTACAACTGTTAAAAAGGCAGCTGCAGCTCCGTATGTACTGATATTAGCTAACACTTACGTAAAATGTGCCAGTTGCTATTTTATGCACTTTCTATACAGTGACTCGTTGAGTCGTTTCAGTAATCTTATGATGTAAGGACTATTATTATACTCTTTTTATTGATGAGGAAACTAAGCCCAGAGAAGTTAAGAAATTTGTCTAAGATGACATAGCTAGTACGTAGTAGAGTTTGTTCAAACCCAACTCATCTGTGCTTTTTAACCTCTGCATTATATTGCCTACTGATAATGGAGCACATTCTGAGACTTATTAAATAAGAAAAGCAAAGTACATATGGTACATGTAGCATGCTACCATCAACCTTCAAATACAAAATTCAATAGGTTAGCAAAATAAAAAGCACAAGCATGTGTCTATTCTCACAGGTGCAAAGAGCATCTCTGGAAGCATTTACAAGTAACTGGTTGCTCCATGGCAGAGAAATGGAGGACAGAACTGGAAGGAAAGGAGAATGATTTTTCATGCTATTTCCTTTTAGTATCCTTTGAATTTTGTATCACTTATTAAAGTAATAATTCTATGTAATGTATCACGCATTGTAATGAGTAAGAAACATCCAAAATAATACTATGGTGAAATTAGTGCACCTAATTTTATGTGCATGTCTGATTATTCCATTAGAAGAAATTCCTAGAAGTATAATTGCTAGGACCAGTCTTTGAAAAAATGTCAAGCCTTGGAGTGCCTGGGTGGCTCAGGTCATGATCCCGGGGTCCTGGGATCGAGCTGCATCAGGTTCCCTGCTCAGTGGGGAGTCTGCTCCTCCCCCTGCTTGTGCTCTCTCTGTCAAATAAATAAAAATCTTGAAAAAAAATGTCAAGCCTCTTGATACCTGTGGACAATCTGCCACCGAGAGAGGCAGTGTCAATGTACGCTCCCACCCGTGGGGTGTTCCACTGAGGCTGTGCCAACACGGAGACTTTAAACAGCCCTTGACAGTCTGGGAGGTGGAAATGGCAACCCTGTCGCTTTCATGTGCATTTCTTTGATTGTCATCCAAGTTCTATAATCTCTCCTATACCTTTTGGCGTTTCTATTTCTTCTCCTGAGAACTGTGCTTATATATTTTTTGCCTATTTTTCCATTTTTTCTTTGATTTTTAAGAGTTCCTTTGCCCTATATTGGAGACATAATCCTCAGGCTGTTCTGTATGTTGTAAATAGTCTCAGTTTGTTTTAGGCCTTTTGCTTCTGTTTACAATGGTTCTGTAGATGTGCAGAAGTTTTAAGTTTTTAGGGAGTCAGATCTAATATTGTAACTGATTCCTGCCGCATTAATATGATATACTCTTCATTTACATTTTCTTCTAGTTGTTTTTTTTTTTTTAGTTAAGGTAAATCTCTTTTAAAGTAAATATTTCATCTGTTAAGAGTTTATTCTGTATACAGTAGGATATATGAATCTACCTATTCCCCCCAAAGATGAAATATCCTAATAATATGGATTTAACAATTCTCCTTTATACACTGATTTGGGCATTCTATTCTGTTCTGTCCCTTCCCAACCCACTCTGCTCCACTCCATTCCTCTGCTTGTGCCAGTAACACAAAGCTTTGCTACTGCAGGTTTATTGTTTTATATTTAACAGTACCAGTCCCCCTTTATTGTTTTTTTTTTTTCAAAAATTTCTTGGATAGTCTAACCCTTTATGCTTCCAGATGAATGTCAGAATCACTTTATCAAGTTCTAAAAAAATGCCATTGGGATTTGGTTGCATCCGGCTCATAAAATATACATCCACTAATTCTAGTTAATTCCATTAAAGTAATTAAAGGAAGGTTAAAATGAAAAAGTTAAAAAAAAATCCATTTGTTGTACCTTATTCCCCAAAATTGTGCAAGATTAATAATGGCTTTGGGTATCAGCTTAAAAAAGACTATTACAACTACAAGATGTTTTATATAACTCCCATGATAACAATAAAGAAAATACCTATAGAAGAGACACAAAAGAAAATGAGAAAGGAATAAAAAGTGTGTCACCACAAAAAAGTCAATGACACATAAGACAGCTAAAAAGGAAAAAGAGAGACAAGTTACAGGACAGAAAACAAAATGCACTAGAAGGAACTTCCCTATCACTAATTAGTATAAATGTTGATAAATTAAACTCCCCAAGCAAAAGATATAGAGTGGGTGAATGGATAAAAAAATAAGATTCAACTATATGCTGCCTACAAGAGACCCACTTTAGATTTAAGAACACACATAGGCTGAAAGTCACAGGATGGAAAAAGACATTTCATGCAAATGGTAACCAAGAGAGGAGAGCGGCTACACTTATACAGACAAAATAGATTTTAAGTAAAAACTGTCACAAGAGACAAAGAAGAGCATTATCTAATGGTAAAAGGGTCAATTCACTGGAAAGACAACAATTATAAATGTATATGTACCCAACACCAGAGCACACAAATATGTGAAGCAAGCATGGGCAGAGCTGAAAGGAGAAATAGACAGTGACACAATAATAGTAGAAGATTTCAGTAATAGACACAACATCTAGAGAGAAGACAAAGAAACAGAGGACTTGAACACCACAAGAGACCAAATGGACAAACAGGCATATACAAAACATTGCAGCCAACAGCAGCACAACATGTATTCTTCTCAAGTGCACATAGAACATTCTCCAAGATAGATCACGTTAGGTCACAAAACAAATCTTAACAGATTTAAGAAGACTGAAATCATACCAAGTAACTTTTCTGACCACAATGGAATTAAACAAGAAATCAACAGCAGAAGGAAAACTGGAAAATTGGCATATATGTAGAAGTTAAACAACATATACTTATTTGAATAACCAATGGGTCAAAGAAGAAATCACAAATATCTGAGAAAAATAAAAACAAAACATACCAAAATTTATGGGACATAGAAAAAGCAGTACAAAGAGGGAAGTTTAGAGTGGCAAATGCCTACATTAAACAAGAAGAATGATATCAAATAAACTAACTTTATACCTCAAGGGACTAGAAAAAGAAGAGCAAACCAAGCCCAAAGTTAGCAGAAGGAAGAAGGTAATAAAAATTATAGCAGAAATAAACAAAATAAAGACTAGAAAAACAATAGGAAAAAAATCAATGAAAGTAAGAGGTGGTTTTGGCACAGATCAACAAAACTGACAAACCTTTAGCTAGGCTAATTAACAAAAAAAAGAAGACTCCAATAAAATAAAAAATGGAAGAGGAGGCATTACAACTGATGTCACAGAAATAAAAACAGAAAATTTTGAGACAACTATGAAATGCTATATGCCAACAAATCGGATAACCTAGAAGAAATAGGTAAATTTCTAGAAACATACAACCTACCAAGACTGAATCATGAAGAAAGAGAAAAAACTGAACAGTTCAATAATGAATAAGGAAACTGAATCAGTAATCAAAAAACTCCCAACAAACAAAGCCCAGGGTGAAATGGCTTCACTGAAGAACTCTATCAAACATTTATTTATTTATTTATTTAAAAGATTTTATTTATTTATTTAAAAGATTTTATTTATTTATTTGACAGAGCGAGAGAGACAGCCAGCGAGAGAGGGAACACAAGCAGGCGGAGTGGGAGAGGAAGAAGCAGGCTCCCAGCAGAGCCCAATGCGGGGCTCAATCTCAGGATGCTGGGATCATTCCCTGAGCTGAAGGCAGATGCTTAACGACTGAGCCACCCAGGCGCCCCATGTATCAAACATTTAAAGAAGAATTGATGCCAATTCTTCTCATACCCATCCAAAAAATTAGAGGATGGAACACATCACTCATTTTATGAGGGTGGCTTCATCTTAATACCAAAGCCAGACAAAGACCTACAAAAAAAGAAAAGCACAGACCAATATCTCTGATGAATACAGATGTAAAAGTCCTTAACAAAATACCAGCAAACCAAATTTAACAGCACATTAAAAGGATCATATACCATGAGGTGGGATTTATCCATGGGCTGCAAGGATGGTTCGACATACATCAATCAATCGACGTGATACACCACATTAACAGAGTGAGACATAAAGATCACACGATCTTCAACAGATGCAGAAAAGGCATTTGATAAAATTCAACACCATCTCATAATAAAACACTAAAAAAGGAGGATTAAAAGAAAATAATCTCAATACAGTAAGTATTTTTACATATGTAGCCGATAGTTTTGTTATTACTGTTATTATGTTACAGTTAAACATATCTCTCCTATGAAATGGCTCCCCCTCTGAAAAGCCCATAGTTAACATCATACCAAAGTGAAAAACTGAAAGCTTTTCCTCTAGGATCAGGAACAAGGTAAGGATGCCCACTTGCCACTTTTATTCAATGTAGTAGTGAGTCCTAGGTAGAGCAATTATACAAGGAAAAGAGATAAGAGGCATTTAAATTGTTAAGAAAGAAGCAAAACTATCTCAGTTCATAGATGACATGATCTTATATGTTCAAAACCCTAAAGATCCCATAAAAAACTATTAGAAGTAATAAATGAATTCAGCAAAATTGTTGGATACAAAATTAATGTACAAAAATCAGGTGCTTTTCCATCTGCTTACAATAAACAATCCAACAATGAAAAAGGAATTAAGAAAACAGTTGTATTTCCAATAGCATCCAAAAACATGAAATTACTTAGGAATAAACTTAGCTAAGGGGACAAAAGAGTTGGACACTGAAAACTACAAAATACTAATAAAAAATTATAGAAGACACAAATAAATGCTAAGACAGCATGTGTTCATGGATTGGAACTCTTAATATTGTTAAAATGTCCACACTACCCAAAGCAATCTACAGATTCAGTATAATCTCTATTAAAATCCCCATGGCTTTTTTTTTTTCAGAAATACAAAAAAACAATCCTAGAATTCATATGGAACCCCAAATAGCTAAAATAATCTTGAGAAAGAAGAACAAAGCTGGAGGCCTCAGATTTCCTGAAAACATATTAGAAAGCTACACAACAGTATGGTGCTGGCATAAAGACTAATGGAACAAAATAGCCCAGAAATGAACTCACATGTATATAGTCAAATGATTGATCTTCAACAATGGAGTCAAGACTACACAATGAAGGAAGTATGGTCCCTTCAACAAATGGTGTTTCTGCAAAATAATATAACTGGGCCCTTGTATTATTCCACACACAAAATCAACTCAACATGATTAGAGACTTAAACTTAAGACCTAAAATTATAAAACTCCTAGAAGAAAACATAGGGAAAGACATTGGTCTTGGCAATGATTTCTTGGGTATGACAGACACCAAAAGTGCAGGTGACAAAAGTAAAAACAGACAAGTGGGACCATAGCAAATGAAAAAGCTTCTGCACGGCAAAGGAAACCATCAGCACAGAGAGAAGGCAACCTACAAAATGGGAGAAAACATTTGCAAACCAGGTATCTGGTAAGGGGTTAATACCCAAAATACACACAGAACTCCTACAACTCATTAGCAAAACAAAACAAACAATCTGATTTTAAAAATGGACAAAAGATTTGAATAGGCATCTCTCTTAAAGAAGACCTGCAAGGGCCAACATGTATATGAAAGGATGCTCCACACCACTAATCATCAAGGAGATGCAAATCAAAACCACAATGAGATAATATCTTACTCCTGTAAGGATGACCATTAATAATTAAAAAAAAAAAAGAAAAACCCACAAGAGAAAATAACAAGTGTTGACAAGGATGTGGAGAAACTGGAACACTTGAGCACTGTTGCTGGAAATGTAAAATGGTGCAGTCCCTGTGGAAAACAGTATCATCTCAAGTAGTACTGTCAGCCCCCAGAGGGCAGTAAATTCACCAGTACATGTTTATTTAGTGTCTACTATGTGTCAGATAGTGTTCTAGGTGGACAAAACTTACATCTCTGCCTTCACTGAGCTTACTTACATTCTAGAGGGAAGAGACAGACGATAAATAAACCTGTAAAGTATGGAGTATGTTAAATGATGGTTAAGTATTGTGGATCAAAGTAAAGCAGGAAAGAGGTGAAAGAGAGGTATGGTGTGTGTGTGTAGGGTGTGTGTGTGTGTGTGTGTGTGTGTGATTCAAATAGGATATCTGGGGGAAGACCACACTGATAAACTGACACCTGAGCAAAGGCCTGAAGGGTGGGGGCAAGCCTTCTAGAGGAAGAGCACTCTGGGCTCAGAGTGCAGCAGGGGCAAATGTCCTGAGGTGGGGGGCATTCTGGCATGTTCAACAGCAGCAAGGGGACCAATGTGGCTGCAACAGACTAACTGAGGAGACAGTGGTAGGAGTGGAGTTCAGTGGTGAAGCACCAGGTCAGGCAGGGCTCGTAGGCCACTGGAAGGACTTGGTTCTTCCTTGATTAGGATGGGAAAGTTGGAATAGCCCCATAAAAATGGCAGGCTTATGACAGAACTTAAATAAAACTATTTAGGGCCAAAGTCAGGTCCTGTGGAGTCACCACCCCTAAGGAACAGTCCTGGCTTTGGAGAACTATCACCACTTTAAGGAAAGAACCTCACAACTGATGTGTCTCCTCCACTTCGCCCTCTCCCATTCTGTTACCTGCCTTCCACTGGCCTCCACACATACCCCACCCAGCATTCCTTCTGTAATGTTTCCCTACCCTTACCTGTCTGTCAGCACCTGCCCTACTCCCAGGACCAGATACATACTTTGCAGGACCCCGTGCAAAACAAAAATGCAGGGCTCCTTGTTAAAAAAAGTAAGAATTTCACAACAGTGACAGCAGAGCATGAAACCGAGTGTGGGGCCCTCTGCGGGGCACAGGATGCACATCCATGAAGCCGGCCCTACTTCTTCCCAGTCTACCAGAGAAGGCAGATGAAGGCAAGGCCCTGTGAATGAGGGCTTCCTCCCACCCCAAACACAGCCCCAGACAGAGGTGCAGGGTAACAGCACCCCTTACTACATTTCACAAAGAGCGGAATGGGTCCGGGTGGAAGAGAAAGACAGGCGCAGGAACCAGCAGTGGGAGGGCAGCTTTTCACAGGGCACGGACAGCTTCCTGAGGGGGAAAGCTGATACTCAAAGACAGCCCTAAACAGCAACGTTTCCTGAGTACCTCCTTTGCACTGGGCTTGAGGGAACGAGACAACAATGGATGATGCAGGCAAGTATCCACAGTGGTTGGCGGAGGCTTCCCTTGGACAGAACAGTTTCCCCGGGGAGATGGGACTGCAGCTGGGCCCGGAAAGATGGACAGAGGGGATATGGAAGGACATTTATATGGGAGAAATGGAAAGTTACAAGAGCAAGCAAGGAGCCAGTGTGTCTGAGCAGCAACGGGGAGGCCAACTTGGCTGGTGGCAGAGGACGTCCCAGGTAGGACCACGGTGGGGAGGGCCTTTTGCCTGAAGGCAGTTTGTGTGTGTGTGTGTGTGTGTGTGTGTGTGTGTGTGTGTGTGTGTGTGTGTCAGTGAATGCTCTGAGGAGGGACAGGGACAGGATGAGAGCTGTGCTCTTGGAAGGCTTGTCTGGCAGTGTATGAAGGACAGACGGCAAGCAGGGGTGAAGGCAGGGGGGGTGGGAACCTACCCAAATTAGCTGGGTAGTCTTACTATTGGGAGTGGGTCTGCCCAGATGGACAGACATGAGAGAAGGTTTAGATGCACATTTCCAAAGAAGCAACAACAAATAAGAGAACTGTACATCCCTGAGACAAAGTTCTCTGGCAGGATGCCCCAAACCACGTGCATCCCGCAGAATTCCTAATTTTAGAAACCAGACTGGAACTTGTCTGACCAAAATAAACCTGGCCCCAAATATTTACTTTTGTCATTATTTTGCAATTGTGAAGGCAGGAAGATCAACATAAGCCCAGAAGGTTTTCCATATTACCCACCAGGATAATTCCTCATGGTGCCCTCTAACCCTTCCTGGAAAAGCTGGTAACTCCTACAGGGGAGTCTCCAAGTAAAAGTAAAAGCTGTTGGCTCTGGGTCATTTGTCCCTGTTTTTCAGTCTCTCACATATCAACTTTGGACTTCATAACTCTTTCGAATTCCTTTTTCGCATGGATAAACAAGCCTCCCAATCGTGGGATAGCAACCACAAGGGACAAAAGAGCAAATGGCTGGCCTAGAGAAATTTATTTTCATCACATCAACAGGACACACAGCACTCCTTCCCTCTCTCTAGGCCAAATAATGGAAACAGTTTTAGTATGAATCATGATGAATTCTGAATTCTTACCTAGTTGAAAATTTCAACTAGTTTGAAGTGTATGGCAAGAGACCTGTTGTCCTTGTTCCCAGTTTTCAAACACAGAAACTCTTCCCTGTTTTGTTTTAACAAGAGAAAGGTAAAATAGAGTTTGTGCCTGCGACGTTTTGAGGAAAACAGGCATCAGCTCCCATGCATACGGACAGATGTTTTCAGATTAATTCTGAAATTTCATCAAATCACATGTTTGTGTCATTCCTTTGCTACAATCGTAGTTTTCCTGACAGCCTAAATAAGTGATTTAATACCGTCTGGATTTTGTATTGCTTTCTAAGTGTGTTGTTTCATTTAAAAAAATAGAGAAAAGCAAGGAATACCTAGAAGGCTTGTTCATATCAAGTAGCTAAGAGTTTAATAATTCAGATGGAAATATGCACATTAAATGTCACTGTCGACAGCCTATAGTTTTAACTGTACATTTATAATTCCCATAAGATCATGACTTTGTAAGAAATCTTTATAGTTATTTGTTCCTTAACCAGGAATCTTCTACGGTATATAACCTTTATAAATGGAAAAAATATTAACAAATGACCCCAAGAAACCTCTCAAGATAAAAAATGCTTAAACCACATATTTCAAAATAAACCCCACATTTTGGGGGACTGAACATGGAATAAGAAGTACCATGTGATTCTTCCTACACAGAGCTCCATTCTGCCAAGATCAGATATTTTAAGAACACGTTTGAACTATCAGTTGGGATGCAGTCCTCTGGAATTCTTCACGGCATTTTTAGGGTTCCCCAAAAGAAGAGCTCAGGGCTCCTTCCTTCAGTTGACTACTTCCATATTTCTTCAGGAGCACCAGCAATAGGGATGGTGACCTCAGCTTTCCCTTCCGCATCCCCCACAATCAACCTGCTGCCAGGCGCAGGCTCTTTTCCCATCTGCTCAGCCGTCATCCTGGCCCACGCCACCACCCCTCCCTCCCCGGGACCTGTGCAACAGTCTGACTGATGACAGGTCTCTCTGCACCCACTCCTTCAGAGCAGTCTTTTCTGAAATGCAGATGTGGTTAGGCCCTTTCCTGCTTACAGCCCCTCAGTAGTCCCACCTGGCTCAGACTGGGCTGCTGTCATGTTACAAGAGACAAGGTAACATAGAACATAGTAAAGGATGCTTGATGAACTCACCCCTTACTGTCCATGATGGAAATGCAGCCCTGGCTCGTCAAATGCCCACAGGCTTGGAGAGTCCAGCAGGCCTGGGGGCTCTGAGGCTGGGCTGGGCTACAGCCTTGAAGGTAGTCCTTTCACAGAGACACTTCGGCACCCCAGGCCAGGAGGTGGCAAGGTCCCAGCTGATGACCAGGCTATGCTCACAAGCCTCACCTTGCCAATCACTTGCTTAGGACCTGGAATGCTCTTTCCCATAAATACCATGTGACAAAGAGTGATAAGGTGCCCATAAAAGCTGATTTAACCCACAACTCAACAGAGCTACCTTTGCAAGGAAAAAGAGTAGCAATCTATTTAGTAAAGATTTATCTGGCACTGGATATAAGGGTGCCCGCTAGCTCGTTTCATAAAATAACACCCTGAGCCTCTACCCTGGGCAGAGTAGGGAGAATCTTTCCATGGGATGGAGCAACTGGGACTTCACAGCCCAATTCTTGTCCTGAGATCTGACTTCACTTTGGGAATCCAACTGGCCACTGTTGTCCCTGTTTCAGGTAGCTTCAGGACACTGCTTCTCAGGCCACTCGGGCTCAGTCTGGGCACAGACCTGGGCCTGCAGGTCTGAGGACAGCATTCAAGAATCAAAGTTCAAGTAACCTGTAGCAGCTTCTAATGTGGCTGCCCTCACATTCCTCTCCATGGGAACTCTATGGGCCCGTCCCCGGCTACCGCTCCAACTCCAAGCACAGGTCTTCTTCATTCCCCATGACTTGGGAAGAAGTCCTCAAGCACTTGTGAACTCCACAGAGGCAAGGCCCAAGACAACAGAGGACAAAGAGAAGAAACGGGCTGTCCCAGGACGACCAGGAGTTGTAACGACCACTGTCTTATAGGAGGTATGTCCGCTTACCACACAGAGAAGGCCTCGCAGACCTCAGAAAGTGGAAACAGTTGCACATCAGCTTAAAAGCTGTACACACTGTGTGTGTGTGTGGGGGGGGGTTGGTGCTGCTGCTGGTGCTGCTTCCTCACACTAGGTATGTGCCAGATGCTGACTAGGCACTGAGAGCTTAAAAACAAAGAAAGAAATGCTTCTGTCCTTGGGAGAGGCCCATACTAACGAGTGGGAGGGGACAGACACACACACACCCAGCTACCTATAACACAGCCTCTAAACGTGGGCATATCGACTGCGGCACGGGTCAAACATGTCCGGCAGAATGGGCACTGGTCCCGCACACCCTCTGGTCTCCGTCCTGCCCGCGGAAGAGACAGTGCCATGGATCACAAGCTACACTGGTCAGCCAAGCACAGATGGAGGCGCCGCTCCTCACGTTGTAAGCAGTGCAAAGAACCCCAGACGGCACCCATTCCCAACAGCCCCTCCTCAGGCAAGTCACTGAGCCGCTCTGAAGGGAAACTCTGTTAGCTGGAGATAAAGGCCCCGTGCTGGCCACCTCCAGAGGGTGAGAGAGAGAGAGAGAGAGAGAGATAAAATCACGGGTGAGAAAGTATGAGGACGGCTCTCTCGACTCCCTCTCTCTCTTGTTCCTGTCATGAGGACTCTGGTTCACCGAGGCTCAGAGAGGCCGAGGGTCATGGATGCAAACCCAGGGCTCGTGAAGCCAGGCCCACAGGGCTAAGAAATGCAGAGGGCAGCAGGGCACATGGGGGTTGGGGCAGGGAAGTGACTAGAACTGGGCTGAACTATCAGGTCCCCTTGAACCTAAGTGAGCTAATCAGGCCAAAACACTTGCCCTTGTCCATACGGCACGTGGAAGGCATCCACATTAAATCCCTAGTAACTGAAAGCACCACAGTGCAGGGGTGAAACGGATGGAGAGCCTTAAACCAGGCACTAGTCTTCCCTCCCAAAAGGTCACTTGCTGAAAATACCACTCTTTACGAGGACGTTTCTGAATCAAAAATGCCACTTGTGCCTGGCCCTCGACCATCCACAGACCCAAATGAGGAAGAGCCCGGGCCCCCCACACACCTCCTGCCAGGGCGCCCAACAGGGCCTGTCTCCCCCTCCACTCCGATGTTAAAGCACCAGGGCAGATGTTCACAGGCTGCGGAAACACAGCTGAGCTGAGGGGGAGCAAAGCTACAGAACAGCCCAAGCTGCCAATTAAAAGGAGAAGACTGCTTCCTTCCTGAGCAGTTCCAGCAGCTCACACCCCTGCTTGCGGCAGCAGACAAGTCAGCTCTGGAGAGAGCTGCCCCCACGGTGCTCAGTCTCACCAAGACCTGGCACAGGCCAGGCAGCGTTCCATCTGCTGGAGGGAAGGTCTGAGGAGCTCAATTCTGGTAGCCAGGTCGGTTCAGCCCCCAAGACAGGGTGCTGCAGCATACACTCAAAGACCTCAAGCAGAGACGTGAATTCCTGTCTTTCATCCAGAAATTGTTTCTCATGATTTGGCTAAATCCTTTCTGTCCTACAGTAGGTTGAATAATACTCCCCACCAAAGGCAGCCACATACTGACCCCTGGCACCTGTGAAATGTTACCTCTATGGCAAAGGAAAGTAGTATACTTGATTATATTAGGGATCTAGAGATGGGGAGATTACCCTGGATTATTCAAATAGGCCCTGTATGTAATCATAAGGATGCCAAGAAGGTCAACATAGGAAGTAGGAGACGGGAGAAAAGAAAAGGAGGCTGGAGTGAAATGAGGAAGGGGTCATGAGCTAAGGAATGCAGGTACCCCTGAAACGAGAAAAGGTCAAGAAATAGATTCTCTCCTAGAGCCTCCAGAAGGACCCAGCTCTGCCAATACCCTGACTCTAAACCAGCGAAGCTGATTTGACTTCTGACCTCTAGAACTAGGAGGGAATATGTGAGTGTTATTTAAGCCTGTAGCAGAGCCTGAGGGAAGCAATCACCCTCAGGGCTTCCATAACTCTCCACCCTCTTAAATGAGCTTTCTGCCCTGCCTGCTTTTGGTGGCTCCCTTCTCCAGCCATCCTGTGGGTTCCTTCACTGGGCTTACTCACGAGGGGAATGCCCTGCAAACCAAATTTCCTTCTCTGTCTCTCCTGAGGCCCTGCCACACACAGCTACTGGAACCCAGGAGCCTCTCTGAGGGCAGAGGCTGATGGAGAGCCCATTGTCCTGAAGGAGGGGAGCCCTGGCCCTCCTTCCATTTGGTCCCTGATGATCCTTCCTCCTCTGCAGGTTCCCATCTGCTAACTAATTCTCGGGCTCCTGAAACCTTAGCCTCCCACCAAGCCCTCAGCTTCTCTAGGACGGGGTTTTGGATTAGCGAATACCTATTGTTATCAAATCCCTTCACACCTGCCCTGCCCATTCCTATTCCGGGCTCTACCTCACACTTCACTTTTAAAATAAAGATGGAGGTGAAAACATATTCAGAGATTCTGTCCTGTCATGTCATGTTAATTATTAACTTGAGGCAAAATTCCACAACTGTTTTTCCAGGGAAGGGAAAAGCTTTAAATTCTACATTGGGGAAACTGTTTGGAATGTCCTCAGGTGAGGGGTCCTATCTTGAAGCACACTCAGCATATCTTGAAGCACACCTTGCTTATCCTGAAACAGCAAGGATCCTCTGATCAGGAGACCCTCAGTGCAGTTTCCCAAAGGTCCAGAGTCCACAGGAGAGTGTCTTCTATAGAACAGTATAGTTTCCAAACTTTACAATATCGATGGACGGCTATTTTAAAAAAGGTAACTCATACAAGGACCCTAATATAAAGTACTGCAAGCTGAGATGAGCTGCTTTGGGGAAGGAGGCAGGAAAAACTGCATCTGATCCTCTCAGCCCAAGGGGGATTTCCGAGCCATCTGAAAAACACTGATATCACTCGTCATCTATTTGTGTATTATGTATAGTCTTTTCAATAACAAATATTCCCACTGACACAAATTCTATTACAATAAAAGGTGCTCCTGCCACTCCCTCAGTGCCCCTTAGGGTTCTCCTCTCAAGATTTTCTAGGCCCTGTTTCCCCTTCCAGAGCGGGAACAGGAGGGAGGGAAGGGTACTTTCCTCACAGTTCTGACTGGCTAACAGCAGCCGATCACATACAGTTCTTAATGTTTGCTGGGTGAATGACTCAAATTGTTTCCAAGCTCCAGGCACTGCCATTTATTTAAGATCCCACCTCATGCAAAAAGACAAATGAGAAACAACTCTACCATAATTGAAGAATACAATTTCTCAGTGTCACAATAAAGCAATACACATTTTGGTCTGTTTGTTTGTGATCATATTCAAGCAAGAGAACATGGGATGGAGAACTAGTAAGAGACCGTGTTGATATAAAAACAAAATGTGATTGGCAGGACGGAATGAAGTTAGAACCCTCTAGAAATGGGAGCCCAGATGACATTCCCAGGGAGAGGCAGACCACATTTACAGGCTGGGGAGCTCCAAGAGCTACATTAAATGCAAGAAGCCTTGGGAACTATTCCACATGTGTCCCTAAAGGTAGTGAGCCAATCTGGGAGCAGGGGCATGGCCCTAGGAAGAGACCAGGCACATGGCACAGGGGGCCACCAGGACTCCCACCAGCCCAAGCAGACACAGGGACTTCCAGAGCTGGCAAAGCCTTGGCTTGATGAAGCAAGCAATGGGGGCAGGTTGCACAGGGGTCGAAGGGGCTCTGACAAGTTAGACTTTGAGGAATGTCCTTTAGTTCCTTACTAAAGGTATGGAGAAATGAAGCGACCTCCACAAAGTCAGAGTTGGTTAGAGACAGACAGAGGCTATGACTTAGAGCTCCAAGCCCGAGGTCTGTTCTCTCACTCAACAAAGCAAATAGGCACGTGAAACTAAGTATACCGAGCATATTTTCCTTCTGCAGCACCCTTCTGTATGCTTCCAGTTCCTTCCTGCCCCTGCCTTTGCTTTTGCTCGCCACCTCTCCTCACTGCACACACCTGAGGGGCCTTCTGCTAGCCCCTAACCCTTTCTCACCTTTTAAGGCCCAGTTATATGAAACATTGTGAAATTCTTCCCAAAAATTCTAACCCACATTTCTTTTCCTTAATTCCTGCTATGCCTCTGGGCACTTGGCTCATCCAGCTCTTTTCTCAAATTTTTACTGTCAAACACAATAGCACTGAATTTTACATTTTGCTTATTCGTGCCTTATTCGCCACCATATCCCCACTGCCTGAACACTCAAATTAAGGTTGAATGAATCAAAGAATGAAGGCTTCATCACTCACAGTTTGTCTCTGGCTGAGGACAGGAACTGTCCAACACTTCCTTTAACACTCCTTTGAAAGTTATAAATAAAAATTTGATGACTGAGTAACACTGTGTACTAAAGAGAAACATTTAATAGTAAAACTATATCTGGTACACTGTGGTCTGGCATTTGCTGTAAGGCTACATTTTCAAGTAGATGACATCGATCTAATAAAGTCTAAATTTATTCATCTATATTGTGATATAATTTAGGACAATTTATCAGCAGATAATTTTCTAAATAATTACAATGAGAGTGTCTAACACTTCAGGGCAAAAGATGTGCCATAAATATTAAACAGGATATACAAATGCTTTCTTACATTTCATTTGTATATAAACCAGAGTGGAAAACTCACTTTGCATGAGTAAAATTATTCATATTCTGCTAAGTTCTATTTTAAAAGCTACAATAGTTTAGTTGTGAAGATCTATCTTCTCTGCCATTGGACTGTGAGCTCCTGAGGAAAGAAACTGAGTCCTTGTTCTATCCTTCCTGCATCTGTCCTTCCCTGTACTGTGCCCCGACCTCACCCAGCCATAGGCCCTTGATGCTCAATAAGTATCTGCTGAACAAATGAATGAACACAAAAATGAATGTGTGCACTGCCCAGTCAAGCAAATGTTCCACTCCTTTCAACTCCAAAGCAATGACCATCAGCACAGGGTCACTGGGAACCTCTCCTGACCTAGAACACAAGAGATGTGATGAAGCTGGACAAAAATTATGGCATCTCAGTGGGTAGAAAGAAGCAGGACACCTAGGTACAATCCAAATTTTGCTTGTGACTTGTGCACCTAGAATGTGGCACCTAGATGCTGCCTCTCTGGGCCTCCGTTTCCTTAACTGATCTCATTTAGCACCACCAACCTGCCACTTTCCGGTCAGGACAGTTGTGCAGAACAAACATTGTGGTTTCTGGGAAAGTACTTTGCACACTATAAAGCAATGTATTTGTTTCTTCAGGTTCTCATATCAAAGCCACTTATGCTGGGTGGCTTAAAACAGCAAAAATTTACTGCTTTACAGTTCTGAAGGCTAGAAGTCTGGAATCCAGGTTATCAGCAGGGCCACATGCCCTCTTTAACTTGTAGGGAGAATCCTTTGCTTCTTCTAGCAGCTGGTGTTTGTTCGCAACCCTTGGTGTTCCTTGGCTTGTAGATGTACCACTTCAATATCTGCCTCTGTCTTCACGTGGCCATCTTCTCCCTGTGTGCCTCTGTCTCTGTGTATCTTCTGTGCTTCTTATAAGGACACAAGTCCATTGGATTAAGGGCCTACTCTGCTACAATATGACCTCATCCTAACTAATTATATCTGCAATGACCCTATTTCCAAATAAGGTCACATTCTGAGGTACTGGGGGTTAGGACTTCTCCCCATGTCTTTTTGTAGGACACAATTTAATCCACAGCATGCACCATGTGAATAAAAGTACCACATTTAAAAACCACTGAAATAATGTTAGACTAGGTAATTCAGACTAACCCTCCTGCTGAGACTGAAAAAAGCTGGAAAAATGTTTTTAAAATTCTGCTGGAAGTTATGGAGGATTATCAGGCAATGAATAACAAAGCCAAGATTCAGAAGAAGAGAAAAATCCAGAGAGGCAAACCTGGGATTTGGGGACACTTCCTCCAAGAGTGCCTGCTTCTGGAAGAGCTGGCTAAGAGGATGAAAGGCTAAGCAGTGCTTTGGACAGCCTGTGGAACTAGGATCTAAAATTAGAGTCCTATTCCCAAAGTGCTACACTCTGAGAGTAAAGGTGAACCACAAGCAGACAGATCCTCACAGATACAAAGGCCCTCTCAATCCCTAAAACTGGATGGCAGTGGTACCAGATCACTGCTGCTCCACGTCCTGCCAGAAGCAAATATAAATTCTTTTGAAAGTATGATAACATCACTGAAGGACTTTAGTTATTTCTGTTAAGTTTTCATCTATGATGTTTGGCACTCAATCAAAAATAACCAGGTATATGAGGATATAAGACAATATGAATGGATTCTGACTAAAACAACAGGCAATAGAAAGAGACTCAGGGGGTTGAAAATAAAAGTGCTATCAGACACAGAATTCTTTTTTTTAACTATGCTTAATATGTTTAAAGATAAAATTGGAAAGTTTCTCAGAGAACTAGAAACAAAATAAAAAGATAAAAACATAGAGAAACCCTGGAATAAAAAAAAAATAACTTACATTAAGAATTCAAAAGATGTGGGGCCCCTGGGTGGTGCAGCTGGTTGAGCCTCTGACTCTCAGTGTCCGCGGGGGTCATGATCTCAGGGTCCTGGGACTGAGCCCCGCCTTGGTCTCCCTGATCAGCATGGAGTCTGCTTCAGGATTCTCCCTCTCCCTTTGCCCCTCCCCCACTCACTTGTACTCTCTTTCTAAAACAAACAAATCTTAAAAAAAAAAAGAACATGAAATGCAAAAAGGTTACAGGAGATTAAAAAAAAGAATTCAGTAGGTGGGTTTAAGAGCAGCTTAAATATAGCTTGAAAAGAAAATTAGTGAACTAAATGATAGGTCCAAAGAAAATACCTAGTTTGAAATTTAGAGAGACAAAAGGATAGAAAATAAAGATGAAAGAGTAAGAGATATAGGGGATGAAAAAGGAAGGGATCATAGATACGCAGTTACAGGACAGGAAGGAAAGAATCGTGCAGAAGAAGTACCAGCCAAAAAAATTTAAAACTGAAAAAAAAGACATCAAGCACAGATCCAATATCTTAAATGGATAAATCCCACACAGGATGAATAAAAATAAAGCTATACCTAAGCACGTCACAGTAAACTGCTGTGCACCAAAGACAAAGTGAAAATCTTAGAAGCAGCCAGGGGGAAAAAAGACAGATAATCATCATGGGACTTAAATAAGATGGACAGTTGATTTCTTAATGAAAATACTAAAAGCCAAAAGGCACTGGAATATTGTCAAAGTACTAAAAGAAAATATCCAAATGTTTAAAGAACAATTAACACCAATTTTGAATAAACTCCTAAGGAAGAAATAACACATCTCTTATACAAATTCTTCCAGAGCACAAAAATGATGGCATTTCCCAGTGCATTTTATGAGACAGACTAAACCATAGCAGAGATATCACCAAAGGGTAAAATTATATGCAATCCTTGTCAGGATGTAAAAAATCCTGAATAAAATATTAGAAAATGGATCCAGCAACACATAAAAATGATAATACATCACAAGCAAATGGGTTTAATGCAGGAATGCAATACATCACATTAACAGGATAAAGGGGAATAATATCATAGAGTCAGAAAAATAATTTGATGAAATTCAATATCCACTTATGATAAAATTCCTTGCAAACTAGGACTAGATAAGGACTTTTTGAATCTGATAAATGGTATTTATAAATAACTGTGGCACTCATCATACTTGGTGAAATGTTGAAAGCTTCTTACAGAAATCAAGGACAAGACTAGAATGCCTAAATCACAGCCTCTATCCAACATCATGCTGGAAAAAAGGAGGTATAAGAAAGGGGGGAAAATCTCATTCACAGATTTTTTTATTGTGTGCACAGAAAATCCAAAGGCATCTCTGGATAAATTTTTAGAATCAACAATTATTTGGTAGATATAAAGTCAGTCTGAAAATATCACTTGTGTTTCTAAATATCAATAATAAATATTTAGAAAAGGAAAAAGAATCTAAAGTTATAATTTACACTAACGTCCAAATATAAAATATCTAGGAATAAACTATGATATGCAAGATATGCAAGACCTGTACACAAACAATTCTAAAATGTTACTTGGAGAAATTTTAAAGTCCATAAAAAATGGAGGGACATACCATGTTCATGGTTTTGAAGATTCCATATTATAAAGTGTCCATTTTCCCTTAGATTCCGTGTAGTCTTGGAGAAAACCGGAGCAGTTTTTGTTTGTTTTACGGAAACTGGAAACAGATAAGCTGATTCTAAGACTTAAACGGAAATGCAAAGAGCCAGTAATAGACTTGCTCCACTGGATACTGAAACTTACAGAGCAACAATAACTAAGAAAATGTAATTTTGGGAAAAGAACAGATAAGTAGACTAATGCAATAGAACAGAAGCCCTGAAACAGTTGCAGGCAGATATGTGTTCCCACACAGAGAGAACAACGTTGCTAGATTCCTGGAGCAACATCCTTACTCTCTGCAATCCTGGGCAAAGCTCATCCCATGTCTGGACTTCAAAAATTCTGATTTGAAATAAAAATAGATTAATAAGCATGTCCAGTTTGCAGTGTCTCACTTCCACCTGAAAGCAAGACAATCTTCCAGGAAACCATTCCCCCTCTGCTTTCTGGGAAAAAGGAAAAGCAGGGATTATGTCCTCTTTTCTAACACCTACAGATTTGAGTCTTAAATATTCCAGGCAGTCTGAGTATAAAGAGTATATAGCTTGCTGAGGCTTATACTGTTTGCTCATTTAGGAGGCACAGTAGATAGCGGATAAATCAAGTAGACCTTGGTTTTAAAGTACTACTTTTCATTTACATGTCTATCAAGTTTCTAATCAAACTACTTAAGCTCTTTGAGTATCAGTTATCCTTATCTGTGAAAGGACAGTTACTGTGAAGGTTAAATTGAATAATGCTTGTAGAGCATTCAGGAGAGTGTCAGCACATAGTAAACATTTAAAAAGTAGAAGCCAGGGGCGCCTGGGTGGCACAGCGGTTAAGCGTCTGCCTTCGGCTCAGGGCGTGATCCCGGCGTTATGGGATCGAGCCCCCACATCAGGCTCCTCTGCTATGAGCCTGCTTCTTCCTCTCCCACTCCCCCTGCTTGTGTTCCCTCTCACTGGCTGTCTCTATCTCTGTCGAATAAATAAATAAAATCTTTAAAAAAAACAAAAAATAAAAAAATAAATAAATAAATAAATAAAAAGTAGAAGCCAAAGTGAAATAAGCCAGACAGAGAAAGACAAACCTTGTGATTTCACTTATATGTGGAATCTAAAAAATAAAATAAATGAACAGATGCACAACAACATCAACAAAAGAAACAGACACATAAATACAGAGAACAGACTGAGAGTTGCCAGAGGGGAGGGGGGGAAGGATGGGTGAAATAGGTGAAGGAGATTAAGAGTTACAAACTTAGTTATAAAATAAGTAAGTCACAAAGATGAACAGTACAGCATAGGGAATATAATACTGTGATAACTGTATGGTGATGGATGTTGATTACACATATCAGGGTGATCACCAAGTGGTGTACAGAGTTGTCATATCACTAAGATGTATACCTGAAGCAAATATGTCAATTATATTTCAATTAACAATAAAATAAATAAATAAAATGTGGAAGCTATTGTTGAAAATATACCGGGCCTGGGTGTTAGGGCTATGGTGACGATGAAGACAGAATAACAGAAATAAAAAAGTGGACTTGTGAGGGTTTATCACATAATACCAAATGTGTGGTTAATGTTTATGAAATATTTGTGGAATGGGAAGGTTACTCATTTACCAGGCTCTCACAAATCCTACTAGTTAAGCTCCCTTGTTTTTAAGTGTCAGACTCCCTTTGAAATGATAACTGGATTCCTAATACATTTCTGCCTCCCATTATTACTGAAGCCTGGGCTGGTTCCCACGTCCCCAACACCACACACACACACACACACACACACACCCTGAAGACCTGGCCTCAGCTAACATCTTTTCCCTTCTTCCTACCCTAAACACATGGGGACCCTTTTGCCTCTTGTGGTCGGTCAACTGGTACCTGGGTAGCTTGCAACCTGGCTAACTAACACCTAATTGATTTACCTTACCCAGAGACTCCTAATACAAAACCACCCATAAAAGAAATATTTCAAAACCAACAAGAGGCTAGGTACTACAAAGCCCTATTCCAGAACTTAACACTTGAGGCCTGTAAACATCAGCTTGGAAGGAAGGGGTGGTCAGGGTTGACTGCAGAAGGAGCTGGCCTCCTCTCCTCCAGGGGGAGCCACAGTACTCCCCATCCTTCCCTGCTGGGACAGTCCTATCACTTCTAGACCCCCACCCCACCCCTCAATACACCATAAATTAAGGTGCTCTAGAGTTACAAATGAATATGTTAAACTGTAATTAACTAAAGAGGTTTTCCTAATGACTAAGCATATCAGGGTCCTGGCTCCTCCCTATCTCTGTAGAGAGGGTTATACCTGCCACCCAGGTGTTTGGACAGCTTCCTGATTCTTGTTGATACTTTTCCTCTTGCCCTTCTTAGTAAAAGAATCTGAATACCTGTTTTGGAAATCCACTAAAATGTTAAAGAAAATTTCTTTGCCTGCAAAGAAATCCCTATTATTTGCCAAAGGGTCTTCTTGTTGGGTGTTTGGTGGAACAAGGAGCAGGTAATCTGCACCCCAGATAAAGAAGACTGTTATTCCTTCATCCCGAAGCCCACTCTGTTCCAGATATGCCTCTCATATCTCACTGGCCCTTCTCTGAATTCTCCTCCAGTTCTTGCTGAGTAACAAAAAGGAAGTCATCACTCTACAGCCTCCACTTAGTTCTGAAGTTCTGAATGCACTGAAAATTGTTACCAAAAGGGATCTCCCCAAGTCTGTGAAACCCAAAAGGTACTATACTCTGACTTAATATTCAGTCACGTCAGCAAAGCACATTGGAAAAGTGAATGCGGCAGCCGCCATAACCACGTCTAGGGCTCACCCTTTGCTTCGATTTCCTGAGTACAGCAATAAACCAAGTCAGCCCATGATAAACTTGTTTTGAAAGAAGCAAGGGAATTAAGTGATTTAAATTACCTACATGCTCACTGTAGGCTCTGCGTCTGTCCTAGCACTCATGAAAGACACAGGGCAAAATCACCACCTAACAAAGCCCTATTTACAGTCATAAAGCAGGGCAGAGGCCGGGACTTTGCACACAGGGCAGGGGCCTCGACCTTGGAACCAGTGGAGCTTGAGAACAGCTATACCCCACCGTCTCACCTCCCCCAGACATCACAGCCCACATTCACATGTGCTGAGCTCACACCTCTCACATGGGCCCCTGGCCCCCACCCTGTGCAACGCAGTAATTCAGACTCTATGTATTTGTTTGGGACAAAGGGATGTCTGTTTCAGCAGCAGGCAAACTTTTTCCATGGAAATATAGCCCTAAATTTTAAAAAATCAAAGCCAATAAAAAGAAAATATTCATTTTATTTTACAATGAATTTTTTAGGAATATATCTGCTCTACTCTTGATGCATTTTTCGCAAATACTATCTACTTCAAATGACTGAGAAATTTCATCAAATTACCTTTACACTGAATTTCCAGATCTCTGAAGAGAAGAATGCAGTCCAGCCTCTGAGAACCATAGATTCAAAGGGAATTCAGCAAGTAAAATTTTAGGGCCTTATGCAAACTATTGTACGGGTCACTCTACGTGGCCTAGAATTGTGCTAATACTTTATTCACACTACCTCATTTAATCTTCATAGCAACCCTATGAAGTAGTCACTATTAGTCTCCCATTTTACAGATGGGGACACTGAAGCACAGAAAGGGTAAGTCACTCGCTCGAAGTCGCATAGCTAATAAGTGGGCCTGGGATTTAAATCCTCTTCATGACTTAACCACTTCCCAGAATAATGAAGAGAATGGGAATGTGTGGTACATTCACTTTGTAGGAAATTAAAGTTTAATGTTTAATCAGCAAACATTTGAAATCCATTGGTGTTAGTTCCTGTGCACCACAGTCCTGAATTCCAAGCAATGGTGACTTGCCGTTCCTTCCTTCATTCCCTCCCCACACATGGGACTTGGTGTCAAGCCCTGGTCAAGGTCACATGGCCCCATGATCATGATCACTGAGCCCCTGGTGGGAAGGGCCAGGCTTTCCCAAAGGAGAAGTTAGAGAACTCCAGTTACCCATCCAGGACTATTCCTCTCCCCCTTGCTGCTGCCTGAGAGAATACCGCTACACCACGAAAAACAGGAAGCTGGTAACCAGATATGCCAGAACAACCACCCCACTGTTCAGAGCCACCGGTGAGAAGCACAGCCCCGGCCCTGCGTCCCTGGGCCTCCTGCCTGGAAGGAAACAGCCGGCCCCAGGGCAGGGTTGGGCACGCCACAGACTCACCTCTGTGTGAGCTCCTAACCAGCCACTCAGCCACCCTCAACAGTCCGCTCCGCCCCAGAATCTGGAAGGCAAGGAGCAGGAAAAGGATCCCTGTTTACTGGGCACCCACCAAACCGGTGCTTGTTCATGACCCCAGCCAGTCCCACGGGTGGAAGGTGGGTCATAATTTCCATGGCATAAATGAAGACAGGGAGGCTCAGAGAGCTTGAGTGATCTGTGCAGCCAGGACATCACAGTCGGGGACTGGAACCTCGTTTTGTCTGCCTACAAAACCCTCAATTCAGTGCATTTTTCATTATGCCATGCTTCAAAATTTCTTTCTCAAATTTAACTAACAGTATCTTGATTTTTATTTGGCTAACAAAATAAAGCAAAAACACCAATGAATCAGTATCAGTTTCTTTAAAGAAAACCACTTTATATAAAAGTGGTTAAACATTTTAAAGGGAAAATATAAAACAGTTGCAGAATTATGACAAAATCTAAACATTGGGTAAAGGCTGCATACAAATTAAAAAGTCCAAGGCCACCCAAACAGTAATATAAACAGAAATACTAATCTCAAACTTGGAAAAGTTTCAACCTCTTCATTAATCAAAGAAACACAAAAATAAAATCAATGCATGTGAGCTATTAGATTGGCAATTAAGAACTTTTAAACACCACGTTGTTACAAGAAGGTACTACTGTTGTAACTGTAAATTGCTACTATCCCTTTGGAAAGCAATTTAGTAATTTGTACCAAGAGTACGGATGCTTTTTGTACACTCCTTCACCCAGGAATTCCATTTCCTGAGTCTATCCTAAGGGACTAATTTAAAATATGAAGAGGTTACATGCAGCATTTTCAACATTACTTATATGTGGGGGATAAGTGGAAAGCAGCTAAATGTCATTCTAATAAGTGTTGGTATATTCAGTCAATAAAGTATTATACAGCCATTAAAAATGATGGTGACAGTTTATGTAGCAAAATGGAAAAATACTGTTAAATGCAATATTAAGAAAAGATAACTGGGATAAGGATGTAAAATGTAATTTATGTAAAACGGGAATACGTAGACATGGGCTATCACTTTTGCAAAAAAAAAAAAAAAATTACCCATAAGAGACTAAAGGCAAATACATCAAAAAGAGGAAAGAGGATGCATTGCTCCAAATATTTTACGTTAGGCTCTTCTGATAAGTTGACAGGCATTTGCCGTATCTTCCACTTTTCCCTTAGGCATTTTTTTTTTTAAACAAAAGAGAACCACATTTGGAATAGTCTTGCTTGCTGTGATGGATATTGGCCCACTTGGTGGGCACTACCAGGTGGTGAGTTTCCAGAAGTGAGGCTGGGGGGCGGGTCCCAGTATCCTCTCCGTGTGGTTTCTACACAGCTTTTGTGCTGTGTTTGTGTTCTGCCCCTACAAAGGTTACTTTTGTTCCACTAACCACTGTGGTTCAGGGGCTACATTGAGGGCTATGGGGGAAGACCATTCAAACCTAAGAGTAAAACCCTTTTTAGGTTTCTTTTAAAACCTAAAAGAAAAAGAAAAACCGAGGACTTCCTTTTGTTTGTTTTGTAGCTCAGGAGCGGAGGGTTGCATTTACCATATGCACCAGTTCCGGATTAACACTGTCTAGGCAAAAGCCCTGTGTTTATGTATATATGCATTTTTTTCCTTTCATGTCTACAGCCCATTTCCATTCTCCTCACCCCACAGAGAGATTTCCTAATGTGCCTGAGGTGTATCCTTATGTCCGCAACAGTGCTTACAAAATGTGCAACGTGCACCGATTTTTAACTTACGGAAATACTAATTTATGCATCTCATTCTTCTTTTTCCCCTATGTACTATGCTCTTGCCATTCACGCACATTGTTCTGTGCATAGTACTGAGCTGCTGGGTAATACAGTGAGGTGTGTATCCACCAGGGCACTGAATGCCATGGACTCCCAGCCTGCCATCTCTTTACCCCCTCCTTCCTTCCCCATCTCTGCCACTTGTTTACACATGGGGGCTGTATGCCTATGGCCTAACATAATATCGACAGTACCAAGCGAATATGACAATTCTTTAAGCCCCTTTATAATTTTTTAAAGAAAAAAATTGCACTTGATATATGTAGTCTACAAGCATGTATTTTTCTTATATGCCAAGAATTCTCTGTGATAACTTTGATAATTAAGAATGTATAAATAAAATATACTCAATTCCTTTATCCTCCCTTCAACTATTTTGAAGCAGCTGCTTTTGGAAGGGCCATAAGTGGTCACCTAAGACTCTCAAGGCCAGGATCTGAATTCCAGAAATGTCAGAAAGCTGCTGCTGTTGTTTCATGACTTGATTCTGTAATCTGGTATCTCTGAGGTCACACTTTGATCCTGAAATTGACACTCTGGGAGCCACGTATGTCTCAGCAAGTGCACATAGCAGGACAGAGTGAATGGAGGCGGGTTTCTAGCGAGGATGGGAGCAGGGGTAATGTCCCCACTGGGCTCTGTGCCCTGCCTGTGACCCCCACCACAATAAAAGCTGTTTATGACTACAATCCTCTTTAGTCCTGAACTTGATGTTCATCAAAGCAGCTTCCCACAGACTTCTTCCTTTCCACCTCCCAGAAATCGTGTGCGGGCCAGGGTAGGCATTACCAACTCCAGGTTAGGAGGGAGGTGCTGAGGCTCAAAGGGTGAAGTCACTTGCTCAAAGTCACAGATGCAGCAAGGGGTAGGAGGGACAGTCCTGCCTTGGTTGGTGTGAGCCACCCTTGGGGAAAGGTGGGGAAAGTCCCCACTACCACAGTGGGAGAGCACACCCGTGTACTCTTTAGAAATCAGGGTTCTAACAGTCTATGCCTACCAAAGCATGGGTGATTCTTATCCTAGTGACTCTGCTCTAGAGATCATGTTTCTACCAGTTCCTCCCTCCCCGATCCCGGTGAACCATGAAGGGAGGCATGAGTGAAAAATGGGAGCCCCAAAGGGCCAGCTCCTCCCCTGCTTGCAGGCATCTTTTTTTCAGAGCTGGAAAAGATCTTAGGAACCATATCCGTCAGGGTTCTGGCAGGAAACAGATGGCACTCTCAAATTGGGTAATTTGAGGAGAGTTTAATAAAGGGGCCATTTATAAGGGGTGGGCAGGGACTAGGGGAACCACAGTGCAGTGTTCTGGGACCAGTAACAGTGCCACAGTTACAGCCTTAGGACCAAAGGGGTGAGGGAGGAGAGGCTACTGGAACCTTGAGGCAGAGTGCCCTGTGAGAGGGCTGCCTGCCAGGAGCCCAGATACAAGCAGGAGCCAAGAGAATCAATATTTTGGTCCCACTCCTCCACCACTCCCCACCCCCCAATCCTACTGATTTTCCTTATAGGGTAAAGAATGCAATAGGGGGCCAGAAAGCAAGGGAGCCCATTCATATAGTCCCTACTGGTCAGATTCCAGAGCACAGGGCACGGTGGAGAAGGCTGGAGAGAAGATCTGGAGGGGCAAGAAGAGAACACCCAGCATAAGAACAAACTGACCCAACCCTTTAACTTGAAAGGTACTATAACTCCCAGGGAAAGTCCTGGCCTAGAAAATCAGTGGATGAATTGCAGAGTTGGGCTGGGAACTCAATCCCTGGGTGCCAGTCCACACTCCTCCACTCTCCATTTGACCCGAGGATTCCTTTTCCTATAAGCATGGCTCAAACCTTGAAAAATAATCATATCAGCTGGAAACTATTTATGTCTCATTTAGGGATTGTGTATTCCAAAGCTACCCCCTCACCCCCAAGTGGTTCAGTCTACACGACCTTGGCACTACTCCCCAAATGACTACTTCGTTCACACCTGTGTGCTACACCTTTGACACAGGAGTCAGGGTCCCCACAATTTAAAGGGACCAACTCAGAAGAAAATACCTTGCAGCAGGTACAGGCATGCAAACACAAATGGGTGAGCACATGTCTGTAGTTCTGTAGTGAAGCTTGGCTATGGCACAAGAGGGGAAGAAGGAAGTCCCTCCGTCCAACCTCCTGGTTCAGACAAACAGGCCCCCAACCTTCAGTGAACTGACAGAACACCCTCCCACTCTACTTACATACAGAAATAGCTGTGCATTGACCCATGAACTGCCCAGGCCTGGAAAAGTCCTCCAGGATATTTTAAAAATCACATGTTCTTCCAAGCCTTTTAAAATTTGACTAGAGAAGTGGCTGGCTAAAAAAAGAGCAAATTATCGAAATCCTTTTTAGAGGCATTGTCTGCGCTACAAATTCAAAATAAAAGATCAAAATGTTATTTGACCCTCGATTTCCTCATACATTCTATAAACCTTGCCCTATTTATAAAATAAGCTTCTCTATTCTTTGGATAAGAGACTTAGCTCAAGAAAACCATGAAAAGATTATCAATGATTAATCTCATGCATATATTAGCATGATACCTCAATACAAAATTTAAAACACCAGAGAACTCTTGTTTGGCTTCCTAATTCTTTTTTTTTTTTTTTTTTTTTAAAGATTTTATTTATTTTTTTTGCCAAGACAGCCAGCGAGAGAGGGAACACAAGCAGGCGGAGTGGGAGAGGAAGAAGCAGGCTCACAGCAGAGGAGCCTGACGTGGGGCTCGATCCCATAACGCCGGGATCACGCCCTGAGCCGAAGGCAGACGCTTAACCGCTGTGCCACCCAGGCGCCCCTGGCTTCCTAATTCTTACATTCATTCATTCCATCTCTCAATGTTTCCTGGGTGTCTGTGTTTGGAGCTGTGGGCAGAACAAAATATAGTAAGACTCAGAGTGGCAAGTGGGGACCAAATCCCAAAGGAAGGTTCTCCCATCTTCTATCTCTTGTAGGCAGTGAGGAGGCACCGAGAGCTTCCAAACCGAAGAGTAATTAGACTGCATCATGCTTTGGCAATTATTTATGCTAGAAATACGCACAGGATGATGATGATGACGACGAGACCCAGAGGCACGAAGCCTTGCTAGGAGGCTGTTGTGATACTGCAGTCAAGTTGCAAGGATGGGCAGAAAAACCACTTTCCCAGAACAGAGAATGTGGAGAAGGAAGTGGCAGAGATTTGGACCAGGTCTGCATGACGCAGCAGGGAGACGTGTCCTGGAATGTGGGAAGGAAGAGGACTCACGGCCAGACATGTTTTCTCCATGAAAAGGAGGCTGAGCAGAGAGCTGAGGGCTGAGTGCCCAGACAAGGTGAGCTGTACTTTTCCTCGTGCCTTGTCTCAGGGTCTGGGGTGGAGCACTGCTCTGGCCAGGGACTGGAAGGGGACCTCTCACCCGTGATGCGCTCCCCCTCATCCCATCTCTGTTCCAGTGGGTCAGCACTGGGGTGAGCCAGTTCTCCCTCGGCATAGCTCTTCACACTGTGAAGTTCTTTATCAGTGTGGGTGAGAATAAGTACCCTGGGTTTTCCACCTGCTGGAGTGGCCTCTAAAGCATGATAAGTGTGTGCCTCTCCTTCTTCTCCTGGGTGTCTAAAAAGGGGCCCAGTGAGGACTCCCCCCCAAAGGGAATTAGTGCCATAACCAGCTTGGCTCTGCTAAGCAATCTGGCTTTTCTCTCTGATTAAAATGAAAATGTCACATAATCAAGTTCAGAGTTTTAGTAAAGGGCCGTTCTGCAGGCAGTCTGACAGGTGGCCAGCCCACAGAGCCAACTTTATTCCACAGAATTGTTCATGCTCAGGGGATTTACTGTACGGCTCTCCTCCCCTGGACAGGCTGAAGGAGAAGTCCAGGAGCCAGCGAGCATGTGGTAGGGATCTGGTGAGGGAGGGAGTGCCACCCAATTACTTTCTGCTTACACTGTTACAGCTCACACATGCGCCACTTCTATGAACCAGTGGCAGCGGCCGTGGGAAGCTGGCTGGTGGACCTGGAACCAGCCGGAAACGACTGCATGAGCTTGGCAGGAACTCTGCCCAGCAGTGGCGGTGCCCTGACCCGTCGCAGCTTCTCAGCAGAAGAGGACAGATGCAGGGTGGGCAACAGAAAAGGGACAACGGGGTTTCTGTCCCAAGAGGCTCTGAGCTGGTGCCCAGGTTGCGATGAAGCCGTTCCATGGCGCACAGACAGGATCTGGTGGAGGTGAGCTACACCCACCCTTATAGCGGGCAGCACTACCTCTCGCTCTCAGGACAAGGGGTCTCCGCTGACTGTTCGCCTGGACAGCCTCGCACCAACAAGGGCATCCTTGCCTGGCTCTGGCATTTGACCCTCAGGGCATAGATCTGCTCTCTATCTGCACCAGAAATCACACAAATACCCTACAGCCATTACTGTGAAGAGAGAGCCTCATTCATCCATTCTGCAGGCCCCTTCCCCACTCACCGACCACAGGCTCTCACGCCCCAGGCTGCCAGGCAACTCTCCCCCGTTCCCTGCCCCTACCTCCAGGCAGCCTCACACCTCAGGGTTCAAAGCTGTTTTGTGGCAGCAGCAGCAGCTGTAATAACAGCAACAAGGAGGCCTCTGGAGTGAGTCACCATTTCAAAGTATGTGCACACATTCCCTCATTTGTCCTGATAACTGCCTCTCACCTCTGGGCGGCTTGCGATGGAGGGTGCAGCTAATAGCAGCCTCCTTTTCAAACAAGGTCCTCCTCAGGAATGCCAGCAATCTGACCAGCAGCCTTTTCCCAAGACCTCTCCTTCCTCTCTTCAGAGAACCCACACTCTCCACTCCGCCCTGGTGTTAGTACGCCAGTGGCCCAGGCAGGTGCGTGGCTCTCCAACGGCCAGGTAACAGGAATCATCCGCCCTCCTCCCCCATCTCAAAGTCTTAAACAAGCCAGGCATCCTTGCCTGGCTCTGGCATTTCACCCTCAGAGCCCAGAGAGGCCCACATGGGGCCTGTACCTCCTTGTTGCTCGACTTCAGGGGAACGGAGTTTCTGGAACGCAACTCCCAAGGTGCATGGTAACCCCGCCCCTACAGTTGTGCAGAGCTAAGTGCCTGAGACTCTGAATATCGGAGAGGACCTGGGATCCATCAGCACCTGCCACAGCCACAGGTCTCTGTTGAGGAAAGAAGACAGAGTGTCCTGTGGCTGAAGGGTGACTGGGGACCACCAGGGCGGCCTGGCGTAAGACTCGGCCTGACTGTGATGCTCCTGGTGTAAGACTCGGCCTGACTGTGACGCTCCTCGTGAGTGGTGACTGTTTGACCCAAGACATCATCTCTTTGGGGGTCTGACTGTGAGACACAGCAGCAGCAGCAGACAGCAGCTGGGTGACACAGTAGAGAGAGCAGTAGGAACAAGAGAAAGAAGTAGCAAAGAGCCCAGTTTGGCATGCCTGGAAGAATCCCCAGGGTAAGGAGTCCTGGATGCCTAGTGCTAAAGTGACGGCCTGACGGTGGGTACTTAGAGTTCCTGGTCCATCCCGAAGGATGAAGTGTTAACAGGCCTGCTGGGAAGTACAGAGACCCTGGGTGAGTGGGGGGGCTGTGGCTGGGGCCCAGGCCTGAGTTTCCCCTTGTCCCTGAGGGCATACCCAAGGAGCTCCCATACCCTAACAAACTGGACACACCTCTTAGAGGCTGAAAAAGCCTGACTGCAATAGGAAGGAATTATTACCACAGGAACAACTGAGCTTCCAAGCTATTACATGACTTGCTGATACAGCCACTGATGGCTGCTCACCCATCAAACATTCCCTTGCCTCCCTTTCCAACAGAACCCTGATCCCTTTAGGGATGACAGTGCGTGCAGCTGAAACTTCTCCCACAGAACCTCTTACACCTAAGTGGCCACATGACGGACTTCTGGCCAATCAGACATAAGCTGAGCATTTAGGAAAGAGCTTCTTGCTTTCCTGATGTAGGGATTGGCCCTGATTTCTACTCTACTGCTTCTTCCTGCCTCAGATACAGCAGGCATCTGCCACCAGAGGAGGAAAGCCACATGCCAGGGGCAGTATAGGTAGGAAGGTAAGAGATTGAGCCCTGCACTGGCTCCTTCCAGAATTCTCATTGTGTCTGAGAAATAACTACTTACTTATTTAAGCCACTCTCGGTTGGGTTTTTTTTTGAGTTTTACAGCTGAATGCATTCCTGACTGATACACCTGCCGAGTCATAGGACTGCTGGTAAATGGCGGGGCTGGACTCCAAGCACTGTCTGTATAAATCCAGAGCCTACCTTGCTTGTTTTCCACAAGATAGCGGGCAGCACTACCTCTCGCTCTTAGGACAAGGGGTCTGCAAATTAAATAAGATGCTGTATGTAAAGCATTTGACACATCAGAGCAGATGCCCAATAAATATTAGCTACTGTTACTACTATTATTATGAGGCCAAGTATGCTCCAAGCCACTTCAAGCTCCTCTGTTTCAGTATCTATGACCACAGCGAAGTGGGAACCCAGAAAAAGGTGTCCTTCTTTCTGATGAAAAGAGAGTGAGGAAGGGTTAGGTCCTTGGGCCTATCAGGGCTACTGGGAAAGGGGAGGTGGTCCACTGAGATGGTCTCCCATTCCCAGAGCCTGCTTGTCCCCTGGGAAGGGCAGCACAGATACAGAGTGGGCCCTGCAATCATTAGAGGGAAGACTCCCTCTCTGTTCCTTCAGTCTGGACCCAGCATCCACAGAAAGCCAGACAAAAGCCCTGAAAAGGCTCAGTCAGGGGCATCAGGCACCCTAGCAAACCTGAATCATTTCTCTTCCTTCTCCAGACACAGAAGTATGTCTCCTGAAACCAAGGATATTGCTGCTTTTACAACAGAACATTGGAAACAATCTCAAAGTCTAACAGTGAGGTACTATTTTAAAAAGTGATGCTACGTCCACAGAAGAAAATGAATATTCTGTAGTAATTTAATATGATATTCTCTAAGGGTTTTTATAACTTGGGGAAAACTCTCATGTGAAAATAGCTGACATATTAAGCTATCCATGTGTTATATTTCCCATGATGCCCTTATGACATTACCCATACACATATATAAGAGAAATCCAAAAGGCAAGAAGAAAAATTAAAAAGCTAACAATGATTAACACCTTTAAGTTGTGGTATTATGGATGACTGCTTTGTCTTTACACTTCTGATGTTTTCTATGATTTCTACAGTTTCTTTTATAACCACAAGAAAAATCCTTTTTATTTGACAGAGAGAGAGAGACAGCCAGCGAGAAAGGGATCACAAGCAGTGGGAGTGGGAGAGGAAGAAGCAGTCTCCCAGCGGAGGAGCCTGAGGTGGGGCTCGATCCCAGAACGCCAGGATCACGCCCTGAGCCGAAGGCAGACGCTTAACGACTGAGCCACCCAGGCGCTCCCACAAGAAAAATCCTTATAAATAAATTAAAGAAAGGGGAAAGTGTATTAATGACAGACGTTATTACTACTTGGACAGGATATCTGACTTCAAAACACGCTGTTTGCTAATAGCCAGAAAGCAGACATTTCAGTGAAATACTTTTAAAATGGAAGAGCCTCTGATGTGGCACTCATTTCCCAGCAAAAGAAAAAGACCACCCCCCCCTTAATTGGGGCCTGGGTCTATAGGCACATCCCTTACTCCTTTGAAGCGGCTCTGATCTGAGATCCCTCTCACTGGGGATCCCTGAGAGAAGACCCTCCCTGTAAAAGACCATCTCTGCCAAGTTTGCAGAGCACAGATATCTGAGACACCTGGAGATGGCGGCCTGGTGTTCTGATGAGGTTGGGATATGGTTTCTCTCCCTAATAGGATGAAAAGTGAATGGATGCTAAGAGATATGTTTTCTCTGCAGCTCAGCTCTCTGTATAGCTAGCGCTCCGTAAGCATCAAGCCTGAGTCTTTCGAACTGGGGCTAAGCCAGCCAGCAAACCACCACAGCCACGGCAAATTTACTATGGAAGTGCTCCGGGCTACCTTTCTTTCTGTTCTTCCCCCCGAGGAGTTTGTGTTCCCACACCATACAACTTTTTCAGCCTATCATTTCTTTCCCCACATCAAACGCTTGGACCCAGTGGTCTGGAAGTAACAATATCTCCACTATCTTTCCTTCACACTTGACACAGTAGGCGTCCACCCTGGACCTGGATGCTTAGGATGGAAAGTTAATTTTTCATCATGCACCCAATGGTTCAATATATTGTTTGGGACTTTGATCTTTGGGACCAAAGATCAGAACATATCAGATAAAATAATAAAACATTAATAAAAACTCACGTGGTAAAAGACTCTTTTCATCCAAAGAAACTGTGTTGTTCCACACAGTTTTAAGATTCCATTTTCTTGCACCCAGGAATTACCAGAATGCTATCAGCATTCTGTGAAGAGTCTCATTTCAACTTCAGATTATTCAGACTCATCTGTGACAGATGTAGAACTCCCGGATTCCCACAATGTGTTGTAAGTTTTCCCCTATAACCCCCATCTGGCTTAACATCACCATCAGTGATTTTTTCAGAATGTGAAAGTTCAACAGCTTGAAATGTTAAAACTCTGTAAAAAGCAGCATTATCACCCAGCAACAGCTCAGAGCTTTGACACTTGAATATGGGATTTGTAATATATCTAACAGTACAATCCAGACTTGATGAAGAAAGAGTTGGCTAATAGAGTACAATAATATTGCAAGAGGAAATATTTACTCTGTTTGAGCAACGACTTCTTCAAGCGGCCATAAGATCACAGAATGTTGGAACTGGAAGGGCTTTGGAGATCCTCTAATCTAATTCCTTCAAATTGAAGCCGGGGCCTGGGCACCCCTCCAAGGGAGCACATGACTGGAATAAAGCCTTAAGGTGAGGAGTGGGTCGGGGCTCCCATTTGGGCTTCCCACATTTTTAGGTACCACTAATTAACATCTACGTTAAAGCATCTGTCTCCCGGCCTTGTGCAAAGACACAATGTCTCCCACCTATCTACTGAATAAAATCCAA
Source organism: Ailuropoda melanoleuca (assembly GCF_002007445.2). Taxonomy (NCBI): domain Eukaryota; kingdom Metazoa; phylum Chordata; class Mammalia; order Carnivora; family Ursidae; genus Ailuropoda; species Ailuropoda melanoleuca. The sequence goes on from NC_048223.1 coordinate 37,413,401, forward strand.
ACCTGGTTTTCAAGGCCCTGGTCTCACCTTTCTACCTTTATTCCACACTCTCCAAACAGCTGCACAGGCTCCTTTCTGCACCTGGGATACCACCTCCTCTTTTGAGGCCCTCTGTCCATTGGTATTCAGGATACCCCCTCCTCTATGCAGACTCCATGGTTCCTCCGACATAAATATGCTCTCATTCTCCTGAACAACCACACCAGCTTGTCCCTATCTCTACTAGAGAGTGTATCATATTCTGCACTCTATTATTGGTTTGTTTGTTTTATATCCTTCATCAGATTGCAAGTTTCCAGAGAACAGGGAAAATGCTTGATTCATATTAATTAGTTAATTATTCCATGGTGCTTTGCTTATCTGTAGCACTTGAAAAAATCAGAACAAATGTGATCATAACACGTTTTCCTTGGGGCACCTGGGTGGCTCAGTCATTGAGCGTCTGCCTTCGGCTCAGGGCGTGATCCCGGTATTCTGGGATCGAGCCCCACATCGGGCTCCTCCGCTAGGAGCCTGCTTCTTCCTCTCCTACTCCCCATGCTTGTGTTCCCTCTCTCGCTGGCTGTCTGTTTCTGTGTCAAATAAATAAATAAAATCTTTAAAAAATAATAATATGTTTTTCTTGTCTATAAAGGCAGATCCAATAAAGGTTCAAATTCACTGCATTGCAGTAATTCTGTATACATGGAATTAGAAGCAAACTTCTTCCTCACTCTTTCTCCCTAACATTTTGCTATGAAAAATTTCACATACACAACAAAGTATGTTAAAGGCCACCTAGATTCTACCATTAACATTTACTTGACTGTACTTACTTTATCACATATCTATACACATATTCATTCTTGTATTCATTCATTAATCCATTTAATCTTTTTGATGTATTTCAAAGTAAACTACAGATATCATGCTACTTCCTCTAAATAATTCAGCATGTATATATCATTAACTACAGTTCAATATTCATTTTTTTAAAAAAGATTTTATTCATTTATTTGACAGAGATAGAGACAGCCAGCGAGAGAGGGAACACAAGCTGGGGGACTGGGAGAGGAAGAAGCAGGCTCATAGCAGAGGAGCCTGATGTGGGGCTCGATCCCATAACACGGGGATCACGCCCTGAGCTGAAGGCAGACGCTTAACCGCTGTGCCACCCAGGCGCCCCAATTTTTTTTTCTCTTGAGGTAAAATTTATATTCAATGAAGGCCCAAATCTTAAATGTATACACACTGAGTTTACATAAATATATATATACTTGAGTTAAAAAAAAATCCCACTCTGCCATAAGGAACCACTGTTTTGATTTTTCCCCACACCATAGATTAGTTTTGACTATTCTAGAATTTCATATAAATGGAATCAAATACTAAATACTAAATACTTTTTGTGGAAAGCTTCTTTCACTCAGTTTTTTAGTTTCATACATGTTGCACATATTAGTAATTTTCTCCTTGATATTGCTAAGTAGCATTCCATTGTATACACACTGTTTCTGTATCCATTTTCCTACTGATGGGGACACATAGGCTTTATAAGTGTTTGTCAACATATATTCCAATTTCTCTTGTGTAAACAACTGTGTTTAGAATTGCTGAGTCAAATAAGGACATATTTAGTTTTATAAGAAATGCTAGAGGGGTGCCTGGGTGGCAGTTAAGTGTCTGACTCTTGATTTCAACTCAGGTCTTGATCTCAGGGTCATGAATTCAAGCCCAATGTTGGGCTCTACAATGGGCATGGATGGAGCCTACTTTTAAAAAAATAAATAAATAAAAATGCTAGAGCTTTCCAAAGTGGTTATATCATTTTACATTCCTACCAACACTGAGAGCTCCAAATTGCTTGTGGGAAGGTTTTTGACACTGAATTAGAATTTTTTTTATAGACATAGGGCTATTCAGATTTTCTGTCTCATCAGGTGTCAGTTTATTTTTTTTTTAAATAGATTTATTTATTTATTTGCGAGAGGGAGAGATAGAGAGAGCACAAGCAGGGGGAGGGGCAGAGGAAGAGGGAGAAACAGACTCCCTGCTGACCAGGGAGCCTGATGCTGGGCTTGATCCCAGAACCCTGGGATCAGGACCTGAGCCAAAAGGAGACGCTTAACCCACTGAGCCACCCAGGTGCCCCCAGGTGTCCGTTTTTCAAAGAATTTGTAGAGTTCATCTAAGTTGTGGAATTTTTGTGGCATAAAATTGTTCCTAATATTCCCTTATTAATTTTGTAATGTCTGCAGGATTGATAACACCTCTTTTATTCTGGTTCTTGGTAATAAGTACTCTCTCTATATCTAATCAATTTTACTGATCTTTTAAATGACAAAGAATTTGGATTTATAGTTTTTCTCTACTTTTTGTCTATTTTCCAATTTATTATTTTTTTCTTTCATAATTGTGTTTTTATTGGTTGTTCTAAGGATTAGTACACACATCTAAGGATCAGTACAGATATTTCCACTTGTACACAATTCTTAATGTACATACTGAAAATCTAAAAAATCATGTAATTGTGATTCTTATCTAAAACTAATTTATTCCAGTGTCCTTCCAGCTTAAAATTTGAAGGCAAATTTTCCTTAACAGTATGTCAAGTACAAATATCTTCAAATGTTGATACACTACTATACTGTTAAGTCCCATTAATTCACAATTTAATATCATATACACTACATACTCAAATTTTCAATCTCACACAGCACATTAACAAGTTACTAGGAAAACTTGACTACCAGACTAAGATGTTACAGAGTGCAGAAAATTCTGACAGGGACAGCCAAGATCAAGGAGTGGTTTTCTTTAGGAAACAAGTCTACCAAAAACAACATGGAAATAGATATAATTTAAAATGTTCAAGACATATGAAGTGCCTGACTGACTCCAAACTGCCATTTAGTATGCTTGGTATAAGAGGATATAAAAACTATCCCATCTATGGAATGTTGAGCTGACACACAAGACTATCAAAGCCTCCCATATTCAATATCTCACTATTTTCTGGTTGTAAACAAACAAAAAACAAATGATTTCACCTCTTATAAAAAAAATTTACACTTAAAAAATGGGATGAGGTGGGATTCCCTCTTTCTTAAAAATGTTTCTAGAGCTACTAAAAAACTTCCATTTATGAAGTAGTTGATAAAAATATTTCTCAGGATTGTACAAGAAGGGAGACAGGGACCACTGACAAGACATGGTATATGATATTAATCAGATGGCTTCTTTCTCCAGCTTCATGAGAGGCTGGACTCTCCTCATTTTTAGTTTCTCTATTTTCTGCAGGTAAGTCTTCTTTCATTTCTTGGTTAGCCACTTCAGCCTGTCTTCCCTTTGCTCCCCTTTTCCCCTTTGTTTGCACTTTTTTGTTTGAAGATTTATCCCCTCCTGCTGCCGTTTTTTTTCCGTTTCCACTTTTGCAAGAGCAGGTTTAGCTGACAACCTCAAAAACCTTCTCTTGGGCTCCTCTTTCACTGCCCCCTCGCAGGAGCTGACCTTCCTCTTGGATATCGTGAGGGGGGTGGGCGAGTGCCCAGTGCCTGCACCTGCGGGGCTGAGGCCTGTGCAGAGCCTTCACGAAGCTGGGCTGCCTGGCTGCTGCAGCTCCTCCCTACTGCTCTTATCTTTTTCATGTCCTTCTTACTACTTATTTTGGATATTTTTCTTAAAAGGAAGCCTTCAGTCACTGAGTTTTAGACTTGTCTTATTTGATATGGTAGCTCATGACCATATGTGGGTATCTAAATTTAAATTAATTTAAATTAAATTAATTAAAAATTAAAGCCACATAGGATTAGTTAGTGGCTATCAGACTTGACAACACAGATACAGAACATTTCCATTGCCACAGAAAGTTCTATTGTACAGCACATTTAAGACTTTTCTTTTTGGGGGCACCTGGGTGGCTCAGTTGATTAAGCCTCCAACTCTTGATTTTGGTTCAGGTCATGATCTCAGGGTCATGAGATCGAGCTCCCGGCCAGGCTCAGTGCTCAGCACAGAGTCTGCTTGGGATTCTCTTTGTCCTTCTTCCTCTGCCCCTCCTCTCTCTCTCTTAAATAAATAAATAAAATCTTTAAAAAAATACCTCTTTATAAAACAAACATTTCAAGCACTAAAATTTCCTCTAAGTAGTGCTTTAGCTGTATCTTATAAATTTTGATGTCATATTTTCATTATCATTTAGTTAAAACTATTTTTGAATACCCTTTTGATTTCTTCTTTGAAACACAGATATTTAAAAGTGTGTTCCTGAATTTCCAAATATTTGGGGTTTCCCAAGATATATTTCTGTTATTGATTTCTAATTTAATTCCAATGTAGTCAGAGGATATATTACATTCTCTACATATTCCAAACTTTTAAACTTTACTGAGACTTGTTTCATGGTCCAGCATTTTTACCAATGTGGTAAACATGTCATGTGCAATTGAAGAGAATGTGTATCCTGTTGTTCTTAAATGTAGTATTCTACAAACATCAATCTGGCTATGTCTTCATCTATGCCTTTTGCCGATTTTTTTTTTTTTTTTTGGGTGTGATTGACCTATCAGTTGCTGACAGTGGGAAAATCTCCAACTCTGAGGTATTTTTTGTTTCTCCCTTTAACTCTGTGAATTGGTATATAAGTTGCAGCCCGGTAACTTTCAGTTGGTTAGTATGAAATAGAAACTTTGGCTAAAAGATTTAACAAAGAAGCTTCTGGTATCTCACAAATATGCTGAAGTATACAAAGAACTATGCTGCTTATTTGGTTGTTAATAGTAGTTTACTAAGACCCTAAAGATAACTGTTTCCTCTAGAAGTTTTCAAGCTCCAAGCCTTTATCTACTTACAGATATATTTTTCAAATTTGCTAATCTGAACTAATTGCAGGAAGGAGCAATTTGCACTTTAAATGTTCTTTAAAAAGTGTGCTTTTAGTTCCACTTCTGGTCTGGCCAAGCTAGCTCCTACTGGACCAATTCTCCTGGGAAAAGCTATATGCTCCAGACAAAATATAAAAACAATTGCCTGAAGGCACTGTAGAAAGACAAAAAATAGGGAGATTCTGCAGAAGGGCTGAGATGTGGGACAAAGGAAAAGACATAGATGTGTTTCTCAATTTTGAGTTTAGCCTGGTGGCAGGCTGTGGTCAGTGCCATGCTGAGTGGCTAAAACTCCAACAGAAAGCATGCAGTCTTTCAGAGACAGATTTTGGGACTTCCACAGCCACTAGAAAAGTGAAGAGAGAATTCCAGAAATAACAGAGCCAGAAAGAGAAAGCCTCAAATTCTGTGTAAAAACTCTGCCCAAATCTCCGGAGGCATGCATGCATGGGGCAGACTCTAAGCAACCTAGCTAAGGATAAAATAATGAGCCAAGAATTGAGATGCTTAGCCCGACAGCCAGGGTTTGTGGTTTTAGTTCAACCGAGGTAATTGCTAGGTAAGGCAAAAACCAAAACAAATAATAGCCACCCCCCCACAATAAACCTCTTCATTAGAATATAATAAAATCCAGAGTCTTCATAATGTAGTAGTACAATGTTCAAAATACAATCTGAAATTATTAAAATACACAGAAATAGGAAAATGCAGGCCACCCTCAAGAAAAGAGACAATCAATAGCAATCCCAAGATAACCCAGATGTTGCAATTAGCAGATAAGGATTTTAAAGCAGCTATTATAATTACACTCAATGGCATAAAAGAATATACGAAATATACACAAAACCTTGGCAGAGAAATAGAGACTACAAAAAAGAACCAACTGGAAGTTCTATAATTAAAAAATATAACATACAAAATTTTCAAAAAAAATCAGTGGATGAACTTAATAGAACGGAAATGATATTGGAAAGCATCAGTGATCTTGAAGATAGATCAACAGAAATTATCCAATCTGAAGAACAGAGAGAAATAAAAGATTGAAAAAAAAGACAACCTCAGAACATCAGACCTGAGGACAATATCTAAAGGTCTATCATAGCGGCCAACAGACACATGAAAAGATGCTCCTAACATCACTCGTCATCAGAGAAATGCAAATCAAAACTACCATGAGATACCACCTCATACCTGTCACAATGGCCAATATCAAAAACAGGAAAAAACAAGTGTTGACAAAGATGTGAAGAAAAAGGAACCCTCTTGCACTGTTGGTGGGAATGCAAACTGGGGCAGCCACTGCAGGAAACAGTAAGAAGGTGCCTCAAGAGGTTAAAAATAGAATTGCAGAATTACCCTACAATCCAGTAATCATACTACTGGGTGTCTACCCAAAAAAACACTAATTCAAAGGAATACATGCACCCCTATGTTTGCAGCAGCATTATTTACAATAGCCAAATTTGAGAAGAATCCAAATGTGCATCAATAGATGAATGAATAAAGAAGAGGTGGCATATATATACAATGGAATATTATTCATCCATAAAAAAGAATGAAATCTTGCCCTTTGCAATGATATGGATGGAGCAAGAGAATATAATGTTAACTGAAATAAGTCAGAAAAAGACAAATACCATATGATTTCACTCATATGTGGAATTTAAGAAACAAAACAAATGAGCAAAAGAAAATCAGAGAGAGAGAGATAAACCAAGAAACAGACTCTTAACTATAGAGAACTGCTGGTTACCAGAGGGGAGGTGGGGGTGGGTGGGTGAAATAGGTGATGGGGATTAAGGAGGGCACTTGTGATGAGCACAGGGTGATGCACAGAATTGCTGAATCACTGTATCATACATCTGACACTAATATAATGCTACACGTTAACTATACTGGAAGTAAGACAATAAATAAATAAGTCTATCATAGGTATAACCATAGTCTCAGAAGGAGAAGAGACAGAATGGGGCAGAAAAATATTTGAAGAAATAATGGCTGAACAGTCTCCATATTTGGTATAAAACCTAAATTTATAGATTTTAAGAAGCTCAATGAACTCTAAGCAGGATAAATAAAACCAAAGATAAAGATAGGAAAATTCTGAAAGCAGCCAGAGAAAAAGGATAAATTACATAAACATAAAAATGATTCCAGTGGCCACTGACTTCTCATCAGAAGAAGCCAGAAGATGATAAAACAGCATCTGGAAAAAAAAAAATCCTTAATCCAGAATTCTATACCCAGTGAAAATATCCTTTAGGAATGAAGGTGAAGTAAATATACAGTATATTTGTCATATCTTTTAGTCAAAGCTTTCTGTTTTACACTAAAAGTTGGTTAGCTATGCAGCAGTTTGCACACCAATTCATAGAAACTTTAAAACACATATTTTTAAATGAACAGTAATTTAAAAAAATCATGTGAACTGGCGGCGGGGTGTGTGTATGTGTGTGTGATCAACAAAACAACCTGTCCTCAGTTTTTCCTTTAATGGTAAACAGTGGGTAAGAAGTTATTTCTACGTAATCTGATCTAAGTCTGGGAATCATTTACATTCCACCAAGATTTCCTATTCTCAACAGTCTCTTCTCCTCCCTCCTTTCCCATAAGTATGCCACTGGGAAAGTGAGGAATAGTTCAATTTATGCCTCTTAACATTATTCAGACCTAGAGATAGAATGCAGAACGATTAAAAGCTCACCTGCTAAGAGTTCAAAATGAAGGGTGGGCAAGGTATGAGTCACAAGAAAAGAAAACAGGCCAAGGTAGCCTGAAAGGACACACTCAAGTTGGAGAATTAACTGCAAAAGGTTGAGATTGAGTCAATATACCCATTAGAAATCTCAATCTGAATTAACATGTTTGTTGGACTTGTTAATCCAGAAATAGTTCCCAAGAGAGCTCTGGAAGTGTGACCTCCTGCACATCTACTCTTTTATGAGTTCTCTTAATACTTTTTAAAGCTGCTAAGTGTAAATTTTTGTTCAAAGAAGGATTACCAAACAACCTGTTAGCAACACAAAGATTCCCTTCATACTTGCCTTCCTTAAACCTAGAAGCAGACTGTTTTCCAAACTGTTAACATCCCAAGCTGACTGCCAAACACAGTTATTAACTAGCCTCTGACATCTAAACAACAGCTGTGTGCTGTCCTGCTAAAGGACAGCCTCACCCAGACAGTGACTCTCCAAAGGTCAGCTGTGTCCTGCAGCAGGAAGTCCACGCCACGGTTGATGGCACATGCCGGCACAACGGAACAGTCTATGTTTGTCCCAATTCCCTTTCCTCCCTTTTGGCTAATCTTCACTGGTCATAAATGTTCAGCTCGCCTTGCACAGGAAGCGGGGGCCTTAAACTTCATCCTGTTCGCTCACTGCAGTTCTTGCTCTTACACAAACTCTTTTCACTGAAGATCATCTTAGAGTTGCCACTGAAAATAGTGCTGATGACAAAGGACCAGGAGACAAAGTAAAGCATGTGTCTCGAAGCAAGCACATTTAAAAAATATTTATTGTCAGGTACTGTTCCAGTGCTTTCTTACAATATCCACTCCCTCTCCCATAAAGATCATCCCTCCCAGTTACTAGGTAGGGAAGCTGCAGGTGCTCAGAGCATTTAAACGAACTGCCCATGGTCACACGACTTTGGAGGGACACCACGAAACGATCCAGTTCTCTTTAACTCAAGTCCAAGGGTCTTTCTACTCTGGCAACCTTCAAGAGCACAAACACCCTTCAAAATTCCAACTAGATTAAAAAAAAAAAACTTGTCATATTGACGGGAGGTAGGTGGAAAGTTGATTTAAAAATTTACCTGGAGGAGTAGATCCAGAGGAATAGCTAATGTCATTTCAATAATAATAATGTAGGACTTTCTTTTGCAGATACAAAAAAAACGTGTTCTAAGGCTAATGCATGAAACTGTGGTATTTGTTTACCCACACGGTGCCTGGCTGGTAGCAAGCACTCAATAAATGTTAGCTATCATTACTACAATATGCTAAACGCATTATATACTATCTTAATTTAGCTCTTTTTTCATAGGGACACTTTGAGGACAATTTTATTCCCATATTACATATCAGGAAACCAAGGCACAGAGTTTAAATAACTTGCTACAGGTCACAAAGTATGGACTATCTGGAATCTGAACTAAGGCTGTCTGATTTCAGAGTTAAGGACGTTATTGCATCAAGAATATTAATATCAAAAGCCTGGAAGAATCTGATGTTCATCAATAGGGGGCTTAGATAAATGAAGGTGCATCCTTATAAATATTTCTGAGAATGAGGTAAATCTATATAATATGAAAAGATGTCTATAATATATAGATAAGGTGCACTGCGTAGGTTAGATCTTATTTTTGTTAAACAATAACCATATATGTTGAGTCATGGTTGTTTGCAAAGATACACGTGTGTATATGTATGCTGCATACATGTATGTATATATTTGTATATGTTATATAAAGTTGTATATACATACATACCATCCTTTTCCCTATGGATGGGATTAGGATGGGAGAAATCCTTTTCTAACATACTTCTGTATTATTTTGATCTGTTATAAGCATGCATTACTTCTGTGATAAACCAATAAGATTTTTAAAAGTGGCTCACCATCTAAAAAATAAAACATGCTCTTTTCAAAGGAAAATAATTCCATAAACAGGTTAAACCTTGGCTAACTGAAAGTGCAAGGGTCCTCCCCAACTAGGAGTTTGGTATAGTCATTTCCACCATAAAATGGCACTCCAAGCCTGCAATAGAGGACAATCTGGGCTCTAACACAGACCCATGTACACAAACAGCTGTGTCCTAGCTTGTGGTTGGCCTGGTGCCCTGCACACACCTGTGTGTAGGAGTAGAAAGGCTCTTTCCTGTGCAGTCACTTCTTTCAGCCAGAGCTGGTCATCAGGAGTTGAGTATAGAGAATTGAATGGCTGCTTAAACATGGCCATGGTCTGGGTGGTCCAATTCTAAGAGACTTGGTGAGTCCAGATATGGATTAGTCTGGTCTGGGACAGGTCCCAGGTTTATGATAAGGCACCTCCAGTGAGCAGTGGTGATACTAGAGAGGTTACCCTTGGGAGGGAAATCTGGTCCAGTCTATGTTTTCTAGGTTGATTGGGTTGGTCATCCCAGGTTGGGCCAGCCTGGAACCCTTAGTACCGCACCCCAACTCCAACCTGGGCAGTGGTGAAAACAGGACAGCCTGGTGTGCCCACTGGTTAACTCTACTCCCTAGGGCTGCCCTTGAGACATACTGAGTCACACCAAGAGGCTTCATGTGGTGAAAAAGTGGAACCGTCATCTGATGCCAGAGGCAGATGGACACATTTTTGGATAGAATTTCCTTGAAGCTGTCTCAATAGCGAAGTGGCAAATTGTTTTCTAAATTCATCTATGAAGGGGATTTTCCCCTTCCTTCCTCTGCCCTTCCCTCCCTCCCTTCCTGTTAAGAGGCACACAGCCCTGCTCTGTCTTATAACCTCACCTGAAACTTGGTATGACTGGGGCAGGAGACAACCTAGTCACTCGCCAGGGGACAGGAAGGATATCCTGTGACAAGGAACCTGGAGACAGAGAGCCTAGATCCAGTCAAGACTTTGTGTGCTGTCACCCACCACACGGGTGATGCCTGTGCTGGCAAAAGCTTGTTGAACGATGCAGGCTTGAATTTCCCAGCAATGGCCAAACTCTGGACATTTTATTATTTTTTTAAATAATTTTCATTTTTATCACAGCAGACAAAATTACATGGTTTAAATCAAATTTCTGAAAAAATGCTGAATTAAAAAAACACTAGGCAAACACTTTCAATGCTTTTAGTTTTTTTAAAAAACCAAATAATATGTTAATATTGCCATTTCTCGGTTTATCTATTTATTCATCTATTAATTTTGTTATGATAATCTAGATTTCAGCTCTTTTATACCATCTACCACATTTTCCCTTCCTTTTCATTATTACGGGAAAGAACTTCTCACTGAAAAGCCAAGAAGTTTACTCTGATTTTTTTTTCTGTGTACCATTTTTTCCTTGGTGTTAACATTTCCCTTTTAATATTTCATTTGTTTAATCTTCTATGCACTTTTATTCAAATTCTTCTAAACACCCTGCCTGAATTATCAATAAATATTATTTTCCAGATGGCTAAATATGTCAGATAATCTGTGAATTCCAAAACAGCTGAGCCTGTTTTATACACATTGGGCTTCTCTGCACTGTTTTCCTGTGTTGGTTCCCTGCCTTCTGGATTCTGTTTCTTTCGCCTTTTTTATTTATTTCCCCATTTTGCTGAAGTATTTAGTCTGGTTGTTTCCTAGAAAAGTATCCACAGGAAGCAAAGTTTTGAGTCCTTGAAGATTGAAAAATGTCTTTGTTCTATCTTTGCATTTGACTGAAAGTTCAGCTGAGTATAAAATTCTGGATGGAAAATTTCCCCCAGAATTTTTGTTGACTTTGTTCCATTGTCTTCTAGCTTCCAGTACTGATGTTAAAAACTCTGATAGCATTCTGATTTTCATTCTTCTGTTTGTGACAAGTTTTCCCCCTCCAAAAGCTTTTATAATGGAGTTTTGAATGTTGATGACAATAGATGTGGGTATGGGTAATTTTTTTTTTCATTTGTTGTACTTTTCTTCTTAAGATTTTATTTTTTTAAGGCATCTCTATACCTAATGTGGGGCTTGAACTCACAACCCTGAGATCAAAAGTTGCATGCTCCACTGACTGAGCCAGTCAAGTATCCCTCATTCCTCGCATGTTTTAATCTAGAGCACCTTGACTTGATCTTCATTTCTGAAATTTCTCTTGTATTTTTTCTTGGATAATTTCCTTCTATTTCTGTGTTCTTTCTCCTTGGAATTCCTATTAGTCAGACACTGAAACTCCTGGATGTGCCATTAAAAATGTTTAAATATTATTCTTCCCTTATTTTCTCTCTTCATCTTTCCATTTTACCTTTTGGAAACTCCCTGATTTTGTTTTCCAGTCTTTCTGTCATACTTAACAAGTGTTTTAGTTACATTTTTAAAAAAGATTTTATTTATTTATTTATTTGAGGGAGAGCAAAAGCGAGAAAGAGCAACAGGGAGTGAGAGAGAGAGAGAGAGAGAGAGCACAAGCAGGTGGTGAGGGAGAGGGAGAAGCAGACTCCCCGCTGAGCAGGGAGCCCAATATGGAGCTTGATCCCAGGACGCTGAGATCATGACCTGAGCCAAAGGCAGATGCTTAACCAACTGAGCCACCCAGGCACCTGTAAGTTAGTTACATTTTTATCTTCCAATATCTCCTTCTTGTTCTCAAATATGCTAATTCACTTTTAAAATGCTAATTCACTCTTTTAAAACTTTATTATGAAAAATTTCAAACTGGTATTCAAAATAATGCCTTACACACACATGTGCTCAGTGAGACTGTACAGTCAGCGTCCTTCCTCTACAGCACAGTGTGGTCCACGTCTTGCATGGGAGGTACCGCATGAATAAATACAAGTGATAACTAGCTAAGGCCTCCTGGCTGCTGCCTGCCACCCAGCCATCAAGCTACTAGCATTCTGCTCCCCTGCACTGCCTGGACAGGCCACAATAAAAATCTCATATTTTGCTCTCATTTATAAATATTAAAAAATTATTTATCTTAAAAGACCTGAGGTAAGACTGTGTATTTCAATCCAACAAAATTTTCCTGGGCCTCAGCCATTCTGGGAACTCAATCCATGGCAGCTTCTTGCTAAGGCAAACAGAAGCCTACCAAGTGCAGAGGCAGAGTCAAGGGTTTCAGCCTGGCCTGGCCCTCTGCTGCTCCCTCTGGCACTCTCCCTATCTGTGCATCTAAAGGCCCCTGGTTTGAGCATCATCTCCAAAACGTATGGGCAATAAATAAACTATTTTGGCTCCTCCTAGGAGATGAAAATAATGCTTGGCCTAAAGACTGTTCCCGAAACAAACTGGTTTCCTAGTGTCTAGAAGCTTGAAACTTACGTCATGACAAACACCTAGCAATCTGCTTAAATTGGTCAGTCCTCTTTTAAAGAATATCGCACAACTCAAACAGGGCAGTCCAAGAAGTATTTTGGTAGCACATGAGATCATTTGGTAGGTGCTCATGGACTAACATCTCCTACCCTCCAAAAGAAATAAGCCGCCGGGACTTGGTTTTAGCACCCTTCTCGGGCCCTCCTGTGCTGAGAATCTGAAGTACGGCACCACTGTGTCAGAGGCACCAAGAAAGGTTAACTTAGCTCTACGATTACAGCAAGGTGATGCCTTGACAACCCTCTCAGTTGAGTTTTTTTAACAGAAAAGTTTGAAAAAAAAACATCTAATTTCAGAGATTAATTCAGCTTTTTATCACTTTAGAGACTGAGGCAATCTTACTTTTAGCTTAAAAACATTACCAAGGAGTGAGAAAACACTGGCAATATTGTTCATATGAGAAAAAATTTCATACCTCCCATTGGTGTTAGCCTGATAGTAAATGTCGAGAGATGTTTTTCCTGTTGTCAAGCCAACATGTGCCATAATGGGCATGCATGGATCTCCTGGACCCAAACTTTACGAAGCCTTAACTGCTGCCACGTCTGTCATCTATCACACCCTTCACTCCAGCACTAACACATCTTTTCAAAGCACCTTCTCCCCCACCTTTGGCTCTGCTCAACTGCGTGGTTACAGCCTATTATGTAACTGCAACTTCTCAAGAACCAAAATGCTGAACTGCTGTGTATTTCTTAAATTATGCAAGGCTTGACCTTATTGCTAGGAAATACCTGGCATATTTTCATTGTCTTCAGAGGTCCAGGCAGCATTTTGAAGAGCTATTCCCACCTTATTAGTCATTTCTCTGATGTGCACTCAGGCAACAAGGAGGGAATTGATAACTCTTTGACTGATAACTGTGTTGAGCCATTGAGTCACACCTTTAGCATCTCATGATTTCATCAGTTTCCATGAAACAATGACAGTAACCACAGTCCCTTACTGAACACTTACTATGGGCCAAACACTGCTTCCAGTGCTTTACATACACTGATTTGTTATCTTCATAACCATCCTGTGAGGTAAGAATTATTTTTATTTTTATAACATAATTGTTTTTTTATCATTTTTATTCTCACTTTCTAGATGTGAAAACAGAGGCAAAAGGATGTGAAAGGTCATGCTGCTGGAAATGGTGGAACTGAGATACAAACACTGGGAGGCAGTGTGCCCGGAGCCTTGCCCTAATTACTACACAGACCGCCTTTCCGCATACTGGCCCAGGGCCGCACGGACTGGGACTTGGAGAGCTCGAGGCATATGTTTGGGTTTGGTTTACTTGGGTGTCCTGTGGCACAGACAGCTGGCGGGCCGCAGGGGCTGGGCATCCGCCCTTCAGAAGGTGCTCAGAAATCCCTTGGCAAGTGGGCTGTTTCCAACAAGAATTCCACTACACTCAATATTTTGCCAAGGTGTGCCTAAAAGTACTTTGAAAAATAATTTGGCTCCTGGGCCCAAATGGCCAAGCACGTCAAGGGAGGGCAGAGGCTGGGGCCCAGGCCAGTTTGAGCCTGAGAAGGTATTCAGGCTCCAGCCCAGAGCTGTTGCTGGTACATTCTGGATGGGAATCTGGTTGTGGGTTAACCCAAATGTGCTCCTAACATAGGAAGCTTCAGAAAAGCTTAAGAGCGTCTACAGGGGCAATATCAGGGAGCTCGAAACAGAAAGACACGAATTCTATTTCTCAAAGGGTGATTTGAGGGCCATCCAGATCAGGGTCACGTGGAGAGTTGTCTTTGCTTTGTTTGTTTAATGAGGAAACTCAGGTTCTACTCCACTCCTACTGATTCAGTTTCCCCCCATTGGGCTTAGAAGTCTGGAATTTTCGAAATGTCCCAGAAATCTCCCAGGTAATTCTTTTTTTTTTTTTTTTTAAGATTTTATTTATTTATTTGACAGAGAGCACAGCACAGGAAGCAGCAAGCAGAGGGAGACGGAAAAGCAGGCTTGCCAAGCAGGGAGCCCAATGCAGGGCTCGATCCCAGGACCCCAAGATCATGACCCAAGCTGAAGGCAGATGTTTGACTGAGCCACCCAGGTGGCCCTCCTCAGGTAATTCTAATGTACTCTAAAAATTGATAATCATTGCTTTAGGTCTCTGGGGCTTCACATCCAGGTATCACAGGAAGTCTGTATTTTTTTTTAAGATTTTTATTTATTTGACAGAGACAGAGACAGCCAGCGAGAAAGGGATCACAAGCAGTGGGAGTGGGAGAGGAAGAAGCAGTCTCCCAGCGGAGGAGCCTGACGTGGGGCTCGATCCCAGAACGCCGGGATCACGCCCTGAGCCGAAGGCAGACGCCCAGTGATTGAGCCACCCAGGCGCCCCAGGAAGTCTATATTTTAAAAGCAAATTTCAATTCAACATGTAGCATTTAGGTCTGAGAATCAGGGTTCTAGTTTCAGCTTAATTAACAGCTTGCTGGTTGACTATGGGGATGTCCCTTGGCCTCTCTGAATGTTAGGCTCCTCATCAGTAAGATTAGGGGACTAAGTTCCTCCCGGCTCTAAATCCTGTGCTTCCACCTAAGTGTACCCAAGTATACTCAACACACCTAAGCAACTGACGGGGTCCTAAAAGGGGTGGTCAGATGAGTACCTAGGGGGCCAAACATTAGTCAAGATGGGCTGAAGTAGGGCACTAGGCTTTCACAAAGAGGGGGGTTTGGGAATGGGGGGGTTGTCCTAACAGGGGCATCACAGTGAGGTGACAGAGACCCAGATGTGAGGATGTGGGAAAGTGAGCTGGGAAGGAAATAAAACATGACTAAGAAAAGGGAAATATTTGGAAATAAGCATGGGGAAATAAGATGGTTCCATGTTAGAGAAGCCCTTGAAAGTCTGGGGAGGGGATGTGATATGTGATATGATGGAACCTACCAAGAGAAGTGACAATGGAAAGTGACATTTGGGGAAAAGGACTGTGTTGGCTTATGCAGGATGGGAAGGGTGGGAGAGGAGCTGCGGCAGGCCTGGGGGCTCAGCTAGGGAGAGAGATTTATGACCCAGAGGACAGGCTTATTGTAGAGATGATGTGGCCTTGACCTCGATCTATGGCAATAGGAACAGGAGGGGAAGGATATGTCAATGGGAAGAGCTTCAAGCCCCTGGGATCGTGGGTAGTTCTTATGGTTTTTTGTTTAGTTGTTTTTGCTTTTTGCTTATCTGTAGTTTCTGTTCTCTCTGTAGTGAGCAGATATTGCTCTGTGCTAAGAAAAAGAAACATACAGTTCAGCATTTCCTCTGGGAACCCAGCAGACAAAGCTCCACCCCTTTGCAGCTCAGCCCTTCCTCTCCCCAGCACATTTCTCTTTAGAACCCCCTTTCTTGTATTATTTGCCCACTCATCCGTACCCTTTGTCCCTGCCCCTAGTCCCTTTGCTAAGAGGCTTCTACAGAGTATTCCTTCTCCTTTTCTGGACAATTCTCCTGCCAGTCTCTTGCACTGCAAACCTGGCTTTGCCCATCAGCCTCAAGGACAGACCTCCTAGATCCCAGCATCCTGGGCCTAAGGAGGGCAAGTCAGTAAACTCCCTTTTCTCTTGCAATGGCTCCAGACCAGGGCTCTCCCAGCTTTCCTCATCAAGCCTTCTCTGAGGAGTCATCCTTCTTTCTACCCTTGAAACCAATCTCTTAGTACCTGCCTCAAAACCTTCTTCTCCAGAGTTCCCATCACCACCCTGGGGAAATGCTCCCATCCACGAGGAAGACCACTGAAACTCCCGGCATCACAACCCTGACCTTCCCAACTTCTACAACCATTCCTGATACTCTATGGCCTCCTAGCCAACCCTGTGTCCCCTGGAACATGTCAAACTCTGAAACCCCACTTTGACCATGAATACCCATCCTCTGGCTTCTTGGATGTCCATATTCCAACTCAATATTCAGTTCTTACCACTCTCTCTAATTCACTTTCCTCCCAAGCATTCTGGATTCCAAGGCCAATTATGTAAATTGCCCTCATCAGTATCCTGAATTCTGTCATCCTCGGAAGCTCTGCTTCGCCTGCTGCACCACCACCGTAACACCTGACACCGACTGTGCATTCTGCTAGAGAAAAAGTGCTAGCCATACCACTGGGCCCTTTCAAAAGTCTCACTAGACCACCAGTCACCTCAGCTGCCTACACATCCCACATCCCTCTCATAAGGCCAACTTTAGGAGAGAACTATCTGCCTCAAGACCCCTGTTCCACTCTCATTTTCCACTCTTGGCAAATGGTCTTACCTCCGATTTCATTAAGAAATCGGCAGCCATGCGTTGTGAATGTTCTTATCTCCCTCCTTTTTGGCTCTGAGCGTCTTCATATCTCCAGTTGTCTTTTCTTCCCTCCAGGGAAGAAATGTTGTTCTGCTCCTTTAAGGCTAACTTCTGTGTCTGAATCCAGGCTCTCCAGTCTTTCTAAGGGATTTACTCAACTGACTGTCCCTTCTTTCTTACAGCTTTAAGCTTTCCTTCCTTCCTGGCTGTTCTCCATCAGGCAAGAAAAATGCTTTGACACTCCCCTCCCCAACCACCCTCTCATCTTGTGACTGCCAAGCTCTTTAGAAAGTTTTGCTATTTTTGTAGATATGATGCATGTTCATGCAAACATTTTAAACAATACAGAAGAGCAAAAAGAAAATAACTATTACCCATCATTCTATCACCCATAGATAACTTCTGTTAGAAATTTGGTGGCTGGGGCTCCTAGGTGGCTCAGTCCATTAAATGTCCGGTTCTTGATTCTGGCTCAGGTCATGATCTCAGGGTTGTGGGATTGAGCCCCATGTGGGGAATCTGCATTCAGCGGGGAGTCTGCTTGAGATTCTCTCTCCCTCTTCCTCTCCTTCTGCCCCTCCCCCCACTCATGTACTCCTGCACTCTCTCTCTCAAATAACAAATCTTAAAGAAATTTGGTGACTATACTTTCAAATGATTTTCTTTGTATACATTCACACATAGAAGTATGTATTAACATAGAAGAGATGAGACCATACATGCTCTTCTGAGACTTTTTTTTTTAGATTTTGTTTATTTATTTGACAGAGAGAGACAGCCAGCAAGAGAGGGAACACAAGCAGGGGGAGTGGGAGAGGAAGAAGCAGGCTCCCAGCGGAGGAGACTGATGTGGGGCTCGATCCCAGAACGCCCGGATCGTGCCCTGAGCTGAAGGCAGACGCTTAATGACTGAGCCACCCAGGCGCCTTCTGAGACTTGCTTTTTATAACCAATGGTATATCATCCCCCAGCTCTTTTCCACGTCAGTGTCCTGTCCTAAGTTTTGTAACCATAAAAGTTATTCTAGTGAATGTAACTAACATAATTACTTCCCTGCTCCCTACTGATTTGTTTCCAGGTGATTTTCATTTGCTTGTTTGTTTTTTGCTGCTATAGACAACACTATGTTGAGTATTTTTGCAGTTCTGAAATTATTTATGGCAAATTCCTTTTTAAAAGTGTTGTTGGAAAAAATATACTCATGTTTTGTTTGATATACACTGAAAAACAGTCTTCCAGAAAGATGGTACTAATTTCAACTCCTATCAATAGTTGTCAATTCCCTAAACCATTCTGAACCCTGAGTTTTGTTCATGTTTACAAATTTTATCTAATAACAAGAATGAAAAAGAGGACAAGGAGAAGGAAGGGAAGAATGAAGGGGGGGTAAACAGAAGGGGGAATGAACCATGAGAGACTGTGGATTCTAGGAAACAAACTGAGGGCTTCAGAGGGGAGGGAGGTGGGGGATTGGGATAGGCCGGTGATGGGTATTAAGGAGGGCACATATTGCATGGTGCACTGGGTGTTATATGCAAGTAATGAATCATGGAACATTGCATCAAGAACTGGGGATGTACTGTATGGTGATTAATATAACAAAATAAAAATTATAAAGACCCCCCCCACCAAAAAAANAAAAAAAAAAAAAAAGAAAGAGGACAGTGTTATGGAGTCTTAGACATTAACAAGAGGAACGACTTTCATTATTTTGAAAATGTAGATGAAATGGGCAAATTCCTAGAAAAAAGAAACTTGCCAAAACTTAGAAGAACTAGAATATCTGAACAGTCCTATATTAAATTAAATCTACATTTAAAAACCTTCCCACAAAGGAACTGCATGCCTCAAAGGGATTCACCTATGTATACTACTCAATATTTAAAGAAGAAATAACACTAACCTTACACAAATTCTTCCAGGGAATAAAATTCTCCAATTTTTTTTTTTTAAGATTTTATTTATTTATTTGACAGAGAGAGAGAGCACAAGCAGGGGGAGCAGCAGACAGAGGGAAAGGGGAAAAACAGACTCCCTGCTGGGCAGGGAGCCCAATGTAGGGCTCGATCCCAGGACCCTGGGACCATGACCTGAGCCAAAGGCAGGCACCCAACCAACTGAGCCACCCAAGTGCCCCACCCAGTTTGTCTTTTGAGGTCAGCATAACCTTGATACCAAAACCTCACAAGGACATTGAAAGAAAAGAAAACCACAGGCCAATCTCTTCTGGACATGTTGATAAAGTTACAGGCACTGTTAATACTACAGTGGTTTATTTCCAATTATCTTCATAACTGAGAAAAATGCTCAATTTTAGTTAGGGGTCAATGAATATAAAGAAGTATAATCTTTCACTAACCACATTGCTAGACTCCCTGAATTCTATTCATGGGCTACTTGGGGATCTATGGACTCCAGGTTAAAAATCCCTTCACTGAAAAACCAGTGCTGGAGGCGGCCCAGGTGACTAGGGAACCAGAGCTCCAATCCAAATGTCGATCCCATCAGTTCAAAGCCTTAGTGAGGGCCTCTGCGCGAGGGATGCCACAGGTCTTCAAACACTTTTTCAGCTGATTTCTTTTAAGATGACTCCTTTTGATTTTGCATTTCACACATTTCTTTGTTCTCCTTCCAATATGATTTTACTTTGCTTAATATACAGGACTTGACTAAACATTTCAATTCCTTTATTCCTAAAAAAAATTCCCATGATAACGGGGTAGAAATGGCAAATCAAGCAAATCATCCCTTTGATGGTACCCAAGCTATTTGACTACACGTTTGTAAATAGAACACTTTAAACCAACATAGACTTTTGTGGCCAGCACTCTACACAAAGCCAAACATTCACAACACCCTTTGAAAGGTCACCTGAGAGAAACATAATAGGACTGGGGTGTGATCTGGCTCCAACCTGCGTACCTGGCACAGCCTGAGCTAGCACTGAGATCACTTGAACCCCCTCTGGAAAGCTCAATGACCAAGTTTTCTGGATATCTTCCTGAACACTCTCCCAATGGGAAAAGAACCAACTAAATTCAATTACTGCCTCTTTACCACTTCTTCTGAATTTATCTAAAGGAGGCAATGATTTTCAAAATTTATCTTAATACTCAACCAATGTCCAGAATTAACATGTTTAATTATGAAATACTTAAGAGAAGTACAAGGAATAAATGTAACAACAAATAACTATATGTTACACTACCCAACTACCCAGCTCTAGCACCTCTTAAAATCTTACTGTATTTGTTTCAAGAAAATAGTTCATAAAAAACAAAACATACAGTATACACCTGAAGGTACTTATATAGCCTTCCCTGATTCCATCCCTGTCCTCCCTCTTGGGAAATAACCACTATTGTGAATTTGTTCACCATTCCTAAGGATGTTCCTGCAGTTTTATAATATATGCATATATCCATACACTATAAACTATTTTTGCATGTTTTCAAATTTATGTACGGCATCACATTCTGTTTCTATGGAACTTGCTTTTTTGTTCAGTGTTACATTTTAAAACTTTAGCCATGTTAACAGGTGTGGCTCTAGTTTATTCCTTTTAATTGCCTTATATGATTTCATTGTTGGTTCCTGGGGAACCTGGTTGTCTCAGTTGGTAGAGCATGCGACTCTTGATCTTAGGGTCAAGAGTTCAAGCCCCATGTTGGGCACAAAGCTTATTTTTAAAAAAAAATTAAAAGAATTGGCTTTCTTTCGTTTCTAGTAGTTTCTAGAAAATGAGCACCTCTTAAGGGAGAACAAGGACTGTTACGGTGACGCTGCTAAGTTGAATCATCAGCAGGTGGGGGCAGCCATCTATTTCACTAGGAGAGTTCTAAGGTGTACTTAAGCATTTTGCTCTGGCTGTGAAACAGCCAAGTCTGATTCTTTCGCCATACCAGGGCGCCTACAAGTCACTAAAATCTTTTGACAAACTCCTTTCTGCCTAAAACAGTTCACATGGATTCTGTGGTTTGCCACTAAGAACTGTGACCAATACAATGAGATTCAAGCATCTTCAGGAGCCTTCTTAGCGCTCTTTCCTCCCAAAAACACCTCAAAACTCCACTTTTATTTAATAACACACCTAGAAATAGTGTGTAAATGATAAGAGTGAAACCCATCACTTCTGGAATTCTAGAGATAAAAACTATTGGATTCTTGGCCTTTAACGTCTCTCATTTCTAACTGTTTACAGTACACAAGTGAATATGAAGAGGGTGAAGAGTTAATAGTAAGACTCAAAGAAACAGAATTTGTTATATAAATAACAGAGGATGAATTGTTAAGAAAATGTGGCCTGTCAGCTTGGGTGAGCCCTAGAATTTATCCTGTTAAATATGCCACCTCTGGCAGAAGCAAAAAGAAGCATCTTTTGGAAAAATATGGCTGTTGTCTTTCAAGATGTAAATCTTTTGAGCTTATGGTATTCTCCAAATATTTCCTACGTTTCCTTTTAACAGAGCCACACACTAGGTTTAACTCCTGGCTCTACTATTTGGTAGGTCTGTATCTACGTCCTATAAGCAAGTTACTTAACCTCTCTGAGACTCTGTTTCCACAGATACAAAATACGGATTAAAATACCTACATCTAAAGGTTGTTGGAGGATTAAATGAGATACGCACGTAAAGTACTTGGCATATAGTAGGCATAAAATAAATAGTAGCTTCCATGGCACTTTTTATATCTTCTTCTTAGAGCACTATGCTTGAATACCTCAAATATATGGGCAGGTCTCATTCATCTGTGCATCCCAGGCACCTGGTATGGGTAAACAATGTATAATGAGTGCTCAATAACTGTTTCTAAATAAATGAATTAGAAATAATATGAATAATAACAAGAAGAAATGTTTATCAGACACTTATGTACTTTGATATGCACTATATATATAGATATACACACACATATATTACATTGTTTAATCCTCGTAATAATCCTATGAGGTATTAGCTACTACAAAATCAAGGCTCAGAGAGATTAAGTAATTTGTCAAAGTTCACACAACTCATAATGATGGAGCTGGAACTCAAACCCAAGCCTATGCCTTTGAACGTTACACTCTATTTACCACATTCTGCTCAGGCAGTACAAGGAGGTGTCAAGAGAAAGTGATGCTTGAGCTGGATCTTAGAGGAGGACTAAGAATCCATCAGGCACATAAGGGAAAAGGCATCCCAGTAAGGTGAACCAGTACATGCACAAGGGAGCAAAAAATTGCAGCCTGCTGGGGCTCGGCAAGTAGCTCATTACAGTGTAGAAGAGGAGGCCCTGGACAGGAGACTCTAAAGGTGGTCGAGGGTCAGTCCATGAAGGGCTTTATAGGCTATGAAACATCATGTTCTTATCTTAGGGCCAATGGGGAATCACAGAGAAACAGATTTAAGCAGGCAGTAGCATGAGCAGAGCTGTGCTTCAGAAATTTACCTCTAGTAGCCTCACAGAGGAAGAGCTGGAATGAAAGCCCAGATAGGAGGTAGACTATAGAAAAGGGTATTAGCCCTTTGCCCAAGCTTCCCCATCTCTGAGACTCTGATCATCTCCATATCATTTTCTAAATGACATCTTAACATTAGTCATCAACACAACTGTGATCTCTAAACAAACTGGGTCACACGTTTTGGATGAGGACTTCTTTCGTGGGGAAGTTTTAGCTGTTTACTTACCTGGGGACAAAAGAAATGAAGCTACCCAGTGAATGAGCTGGCGCTGCCCTTTTGTTTCAGGTAGTATAAGCACTTTTCCCTGCCTCCACCACCCCAGACATCTGTGGACAGCCTAAAAGGTATCCCTCACACCCTTCAGAGCCCAGGCCCTCTCTGCAGAGCTGGGGCTTCGGCACGTTTTTCTGTCCTAGTGCTATTCTACTCCTTTGTTCTCTTAGACTCCATCGAGATAGTCACTATTTTTATACTATTGTATAACTGTGGGAGACTATATTTTAAACTCAAATGCTTATTTATCTTATCTCGTACTTTTGTATTAGCTTTCTGCAGAAGGATACTCAACATTAGAAGAAATTCTCAGCCCCAATTCTAAATCTGAAAAAAAGATATACCGTACAAAATCTGTTTGGGTAAGTTCCTAAAAAAAGACTGGAAGAAGTCATAGGTTTTGTCTTTCAGAGGCCTTCTCACTGCAAAATGCAGAGTAAATCTTCCCTGCCAGACTGTAAAATGTCTTGGTCTTTTCTTCTGCTTAAATTATGACCAAAAATTTACGTCTGAGGGAGGGCTGGTACTATATTAAGCTTAACACCACTTCACATTAAGGAGGTGATCAAAATTTAAGGAGAGTTCAGAATCCAGAAATAGACCCACATATATGTAGTCAATTGATTTTTAATAAAGGTTCAGAGGCAGTACAATAGAGAAAGGATGGTCTTTTCAATAAATGAGGCAGAAACAACTGCCACATTCATATGCAAACAAATAAATCTCAATTTCTGCTCTTTAGAAGACATCAACATCTCACACCCATTAGGGTAGCTGCTATCAAAAAGACCAAAAATAACAAGCATTGGCAAGGATGTGAAAAATTTTGAATCCTTATATACCTGAAGGGAATTTAAAATGGTGTAGCTGCTATGGAATACAGTATAGCTGGTCCTGAAAAATTAAACACAGAATTACCATATGATGCGGAATTCCACTTTTAGATATGTACCCATTCACAATGACTAAAACGTGGAAGCAACCTAGTATGCACTGACACATGAATAATTAAGCAAAATGTGGTACATTTTATATACTACATTTATATACTACAATATGTATCAGATATATATATATTATATATACAGTACATACACAATACAGTCGACCCCTGAAAAACATAGGTTTGAACTGTATGGGTTCACTTACATGTGGATTTTTTTTACATTACAGTACTGTAAATGTACTTTGTCTTCCTTATGATTTTCTCAATATTTTCTCTAGCCTACTTTATTGTAAGAATATAGTATATAATACATATAACATACAAAATATGTGCTAATTGTCTGTTCATGCTATCAGTAAGCCTTCCTGTCAATAGGAGGCTATTAGCAGTTTAAGTTGTTGTGGAGTCAAAAGTTAACATGTAGATTTTCAACCGCATCAGGAGGGCAGTGCCCTTAACCTCTGAATTATTCAAGGGTCAACTAACTGTATATACAATGGAATATTATTAAGCCTTAAAAAGGAAGGGAATTGTAACACATGCTACAACATAGATCAGTCTTGAGGGATTTACAGTAAGTGAAATAAGCCAGTCATAAAAAGACAAACACTGCCTGACTCCACTTACATGAGGTATCCAGGACAGTCAAAATCAGAGACAGAAAGTACAATGGTGGTTGCCAAAAGCTAGGCAGGGGGGCAATGCAGAGTTAGTGTTTAACGGGTACAGAGTTTCAGTGTTGTAGGATGAAAAGAGGTCTGGCGATGGATGCACAACAGTGTGAATGTACTTAACACCACTGAACTGTACACTTAAAAATGGTTAAGATGGTACATTTTAGGTTGTGTGTATTTCACCACAGTTAAAAACTGGAAAATAAAAGACATTGCTAAGGGAATGAAAAGACAAACCAAAGACTGAGAGAAAATACTTGCAGAATATATTCAACAAAGACTGTGTACCCAGAATATATAAAGAACCTTCTAACTCAGTAAAAAGAAATCAAAAATCCATGGGGTGCCAGGGTGGCTCAGCTGGTTAAGCATCTAACTCTTAATTTTGGCTCAGGTCATGATCTCAGGGTCCTGGGATCGAGCCCTGCATGGAGCCCCATGTCAAGGTCTGCACTCAGAGGGGAGTCTGCTTGAGGTTTCTCTCTCTCCCTTTCCCCTTGCCTCTCCCTCTGCTTGCTCACGTGCTTTCTCTCTAATAAATAAGTAAATCTTAAAAAAAATCAAACAATCCAATTTTCTAAAACTGGGAAACAATTTGAACAGACAACTTAGCACAGAATTTATTTACATGGCACACAAGCACATAAAAAGACCTCAGCACTACCAGTTATTAGGGAAATAAAAATTAAAATCATGACAAGATACCACTAGAAACCTACTACAATGGCTAAAATTAAAAACAGACAGTGCCAAGTACCAACAAGGATGAGAGCAACTGGAACTGTCATACACTGCTGATGGAAATGCAAAATGGTACCACCACTATAAAAAATAATTTGTCAGTTTTTTTTATAAAGTGACACACACACTTTTAAACTGTGGTACTTCCACACAAGTGAATACTATCCGGTAATAAATGCAAACAAACCATGGATACATGTAAACATCTGAATGAATTTCAAAAGCATTGGGTTAAATGAAAGAGGCCAAACTCTAAAGGCTACATATTGCATGATTCCATTTAGTATATGTCATTCTAGAAAAGACAAAAAACAACAGAGGAGAGAACAGATCATTGTCAGGGGCTGGGTGTAGAGGGAGGATAGGTGCAATGGGGCACTGGGAATATTTTGAGACTGATGTTAATATTCTCAGCCCTGACTGTGGAGGTGGTTATACAGCTGCCCGAGTTTGTCAACACTCAGAAATTTGTAACCTTGGGTTACACCAAAAAGAGTGATTTTTATTGTACGCAAATTTACCTCAATATAAAAGCAAACTTAAAAAAATTCAAAAAGAAGTCAGGCCTAGGGCAGTGATACAGGGTATACAGTGGAGTAGAAAAGTTAATGCTCACTAATAACTGTTTCAACATCTAACAGAGGTAAGCTACTCAAATTGCACACTTGCTTGATGACTGCTATGAAATGTATTTGTTCTAACCAAAACCAAAATGAACGTGTTGAGCTGTTTCCGCAAAAAGAGGAAAGAAAATATGGCTCTGACTGAAGTCTATGGAAATAAGGTCAATGGCTTCTGACTTGAACAGAAGTGAGCCAAATCCTTAGAACAAATTTAATGATATGCTAAGCATGAAAGCTGAATCTTGATCAGAATGCAGGAGCTATTCTACATAATGTAAAGGACAGTGTACATTCTTATTGGAACACTGACTTCTCTCTGGCACTGAAAGGCTACATTTCATTCAAGCCGTGTTGACAAGGTGGTGCAGTTTGTTCTTCAAGATCCCCTGAAACATTTAAAGCCTAGGCTAAATACTACTTATGAAAAATAAGGGGTAAACATCAAATGTTAAGCCACTGCTCTTCAGTTTTTATAGTGCTTTAAGTATCAGGATTTTAAAACATTTTGGCAAATAGCCTTAATACAAATCATAATTACAAAGAAACCTTTCAGTTTTTAACTTGAAGCAGCTACTCAGAATCAAAATGAGCTATTACTTAGGTGATTACATAATCCTCAGCATCCATAAAGACCACTGTTTATTATGCCCTGGTTTCAGAGAACTATGCCACTAGTGTTTTCAGTCCTGATCCCAAATACAAAAATGTCCACATCCCAACCCAGTGCTACAAACAGTTCCTAAGCCTTTGCTCCATCATATGATGTCATTTCAGAGCCATAAAGCCAAATATTTGCTTAATTTTATTTTAAATATAGCACTGAATATGTATCCTCACTTTTTTGAAAATG
The DNA here is from genome assembly GCF_002007445.2 of Ailuropoda melanoleuca. NCBI lineage: Eukaryota > Metazoa > Chordata > Mammalia > Carnivora > Ursidae > Ailuropoda > Ailuropoda melanoleuca. The sequence goes on from NC_048223.1 coordinate 37,440,126, forward strand.
GGAAAATGTATGTTAAAAAGATTAAAGAGAAGAAAACTATTTAAAGAAAGTAAATTTTAAAAAGAAAGGCGGGTCATTAAAAATACTAAACATTAAACATCTGATAAATCAAGATTTAAGATCTGGAAAGTAAGGTTGAAGGTATATATCATGCCTTTAATATTACTCAAGAGATTCCTTACATTCCCTGACCTTGGCACCATACGTTACGGACAAAGCAAGTGAAAAAAAATCATATATTAAAATATATATATGTATATTTAAATCTAGAATCATTGGTGGCCAGAGTGTTTTGACTTCTGCAGTTCCTCGCTGAAAAGACCCAGTGAACCCACTGGCCCCGTCATGTATCCCACTTCCTCTACCCTCAACATTACTAAAAGGGAAAAAAGGTAAGTTTACCTCACTTCTGGGTATATATCCAAAGGAAACAAAATCACTATCTCAGAGACATCTGCCCCCACCCCCATGTTGATTGCAGCATTATTCACAATAGCCAAGACATGGAAACAACCCAGGTGTCCATCGACAGAGGAACGGATAAAGATGTGGTGTGTGTCTATATGGTGGAATGTTATGCAGCTATAAAAAAGAAGGAAATCCTGCCCTTTGTAACAACATGGATGGACTTCGAGGGCATTATGCTAAGTGAAATAAGTCAGACAAAGATAAATACTGTATGATCTCACTCATATGAGGAATCCAAAAAAACCAAATTCATAGAAAAAGCAATCAGATTTGTGGTTGCCAGAGGCAGGGAGTCAAGGAGGGGGACGGGGTGAAGGTGATCATAGGTACAAATTTGTAAACTCCCAGTTACAAGATAAATAAGCACTGGGGATGTAACATACAACAGGATGACTATAGTTAACGCTGCTGTGTGGTATACTTCAAAGTTGCTAAGAGAGTAAATCCTAAAAGCTCTTCTAAGGGGAAAAAAAAGGAAGTTTTTCTGTTTTGTAATTATACAAGGTGAAGCATGTAACCTAAGCTTATTGTAGTAATCATTTCACAGTATGTATGTACATAAGTCATCATGCCATATAACTTAAGCTTAAAGAGCACTGGATGTCAATTATGTCTTAATAAAACTGGAAGACAGACAAGTAGGTAAGTAAATACATACATACCTACCTACCTCAGAATTAAACTCGAGGCTCTGTGGTCCCTTCTGAAAACCCAGTCCTCCCATTCCAAATGGGGTTACTTTCCAACAGTCAAGTGCAGTTTGAGCAAGTTTCTGAAGCCCTAAAACCTCCTTCCAGAGCAGCCCAGACTGAAAGCAGGCTTTTCCAGTCACTGGCCAGCAAGCCATGTGTGTGGGGGGGGGGTCATGAGTGCTAAATCCAGGGATAAGCTCCTTTGTGTTTAACCATGAAAACATTTCTATTTACTTAAATTGATGCTTTCTTGCTTGAGAAATAAAATCAAAGATATGAGTTTAAACATGCTTGCCAATCAAATGGAATATTAGATCAAAAATACATTTAAATCAAAATATTATGAACTCTGATTTAAAATTCTGGTGTTAAGACCAAAGCTTATGAACGCATCTTTTTAAGATTATTTAAACAACAGTTGTCACTGAAGCCCTACTGATCTAGCCTTGATTTCACACTGAATTTATTATCATGTCTCTTTTTAGGGGACAATCAAGATTCTCAAAGCACTAACTCACTTTGACTTTGACATTACACAGTGTTGAAATAAACCTTTAAAAAAACTTTCCAACTCCAGTCTTCCTTAAATACTAATTTGGATCAGTCTAAAAGCTAATCAGGGGCCTTCTGCTTCCAGGTATATGAGTAGATATATTTCTTCTTATTCTTTCCACTAAATATAACTAAAAACCTTGGACACTGTTTATAAAGTAAACATAAGAAGACTCTGAAAGGTGGAAAGAAGATAGACCAGCTAGGGACTTTGAGACCTGAAATGACATTGCAGTGATCTCTGGGGTTTCTTTTTCTCTCTAAGAGCCCAGACTTAGCTGAAGAAGCTGGATAAAGTGAACAGTAACAGTTGCAGGCAAGAGTTCCCTCAAAAGACTATTCTTTATAGCCAAAGGACCAGAAAAGGGATAGTCTAGCAAGACAGAAAACTTTCAGACAATAACTGCTCTACTGTAGCCAAATACCACACACACACACACACACACACACACACACACATGCACTGTAGTCCCAACCTCACCCATGCCAGCAAAATCTGATGGGTACCTAGAATTCCACCCTCATCAGAGTGTAAGGAGGCTGGGGTAGTGTCAAAGAGGGCCAAGTAGGGGGCAGGAACTTTCATCCCTAACAACTGATAAAGAACCTCCCCATCTCCCAGAGATGTCAGTGGAGACCATGTGGCCAACTTGGACTTCCATCCCTACCTAGCAATAATGAAATACTCCTCTTCTCCCACTGGAGTGGTGCCAGAGGAGGCACAGGAAGAGTCAGGGCTTTCCCATCACCTCCTGCTAATAAGACCACTCCCACTACAGTTCAACAGAGACCATGAGGGAGCTGAAACTCCCTCCCTGTCCAGCAGTGTGTCAAAAGAGGCCAAGTAGAGATCCTGGGCTTCTATATCTATTTAGCATATTAAGGTAGTGCTCTCCCTTCTCTGCTGGAGCAGTTCAGAGAAAACCAAATAAAACAGAAGGCTAAGGGGTGCCTGGGTGGCACAGCGGTTAAGCGTCTGCCTTCGGCTCAGGGCGTAATCCCAGCGTTATGGGATCGAGGCCCACATCAGGCTCTTCCGCACTGAGCCTGCTTCTTCCTCTCCCACTCCCCTGCTTGTGTTCCCTCTCTCGCTGGCTGTCTCTATCTCTGTCGAATAAATAAATAAATAAATAAAATATTTGGAAAAAAAAAAAAAACCAGAAGGCTGAAATAAGATCCAGAGTCTCATAACAAAGAAAGAAACTGTCCAGGTTTCAATTGTAATTAGCTTATTATACCAAGAACCAGAAATTTTCAAACTGAATGAAAAAGGGCAATCAATAGATGCCAACACCAAGATGATAGAGACGTTATACTTATCTGACAAAGATTTTAGAGCAACTATGATAAAAGCAATTAGGAACACTTTAAAGCAAATGAGGAAAATAGAAAGCCTCAGGAAAGAAACAGAAAGCCTCAGGAGAGAAATACAAGATATAAAGAAAAACTAAATGGAAGATTTAGAACTAAAAGATACAAAAATTGAAATAAAAAGCTCAGTGGATGGGAGATATTTAGCAGCATGGAGGGAACTAGGAACAAATCAATGAACTTGAAGACAGGACAACAGAAATTATCCAATCTGAATTAATAGAAAAGAAAAAAGAGTAGTTAGTATTGTTAAACCCATGGACTATAGCAAAGGATTTAATATTTGTGTCATCAGAGTCCCAAAAGGAGAAGAGAAACGACAAGGCTGAAAAAGTATTCAGGAAATAATGGCTGAAAACTTCCCAAATTTGGCAAGAGACACTCTCTACAAATTCAAGAAGCTGAACTAATTCCAAACAGGATAAACCCCAAGAAATCCACACCAAGACATATCATAACTAAACTTCTGGAAACTAAGGATGGTACATCCACTTTGGAAGACAGTCTGGCAGTTTCTTACAAAACTAAAAATATTCTTACTATGGCACTCCTTGCTATTTATTCAAAGGAGTTGAAAACTTGTGTCTCCAGGAAAACCTGCACCCAGATGTTTATAGCAGTTTTATTCGTAACTGCTAAAACTTGGAAGCAACTGAGATGTCCTCTAGTAGGCAAATGGAAAAACTATGGTGCATCCATGGAATGGAATATTATTTTACACTAGAAAGAAATGAGCCATGAAAAGACATGGAGAAAGCTTAAATGCGTATTACCAAGTTAAAGAAGCCAATCTGAAAAGGCTACATACATACTGTATGATTCCAACTACGTAACATTCTGGAAAAGGCAAAACTTTGGAAACAGTAAAAAGATCAGTGGTTGCCAGGGGTTGCAGGGAGGGAGGAATGAATAAATAGAACACAGAGGATTTCTAGAGCAGTGAAACTATTCTGTATGATACTCAAATGGCAGATACAAGACACTACCCATTTGTCAAAACCCATAAAATGTAAAAAACCAAGAGTGAGCTATAATGTAAACTGTGGACTTGGGGGGATAACAATGTGCCAGTGCAGGTTCACAGACTGTAGTAAATGTACCACTCTGATGCAGGATACCGATAGTGGGGGGAGGTTGTGCATGTGTGGGGTCGGCATTATATGGGAACTCTAATTTCTACTCAGTTTTGCTGTGAACCTGAAATTGCTCTAAAAAAATAAAGTCCATTTTTAAAAAAATACATTGAACTGAATAAAAGTGAAAATGTAACATCAGAATTTGTGGGACATTGCAAAAGTAGTGTTAAGAGAAAAATTTGTAGCACTAAATGCATACATTAGAAAAGAAGAAAAGTCTCAAATCAATAATCTAAATCTCTCCTCCAAGAACCAAGAAAAAGAGCAAAATAAACCCAAATCGAGCAGAAGGAAGGAAATAATAAAGAAAACAACAAATTGTTGAAGTTGAAGGCATAAAAGCACCAGAGAAAATTAATGAATCCAAGAGCTGGGTCATTGAAAAGATCAAGAAAAATGAGAAACTTCTAGCAAGAGTGACAAAAATTACCAATAACAGGAATGAAACGGAGTTTATCACTTCAAATGCTGCAGGCATCAAACAGGTAATATGGGAATAATACTATGAACAACTCCACATATAAATTTGACAAGTTATATGAAATGGATTAAATCTCGAAGAAAAAAGCACCTATAACTTAGCCAATATGAGAGAGAGAATTTGAATAGCTCTAGAACTATTAAGGGAATTGAATTTGCAGTTAAAAACTCCCCCCAAAAGAAATCTCCAGGCCCAGATGATTTCACTGGAGAATTAACACCTATTCTGCATAATCTCTTCCAAAAAAAAAAAAAAAAAGAGAGATCACTTCCCAATTTATTTTGTGAAGCTGATACCAAACCAGATTAAAGACAACGCAAAAAGAGAAGCTGTATCTCTCATGAATACAGATGTAAAAATTCTTAACAAATAGAATTCATCAACATATAAAAAGAACTATATACCTCATAAAACCATGAGGTGTATTGTAGGGATGCAAGGCTGGTTCGATAGTCAAAAATAAATCAATAAAATCTACCACATTAGCAGACTAAAGACAAAAACTCACATGATCATGTCAGTTGATGCACAAAAAGCACATGACAAAATAACATCTATTTTTGATTAAAGCTTTCAGAAAAATAAGAAATACAGAGAAACTTCCTCAACCTGATAAAGATTTTCTACAAAAAAACCTACAGCTGACATTATACTTAATGGTAAAAGACTGAATGGTTTCCCACTGGGAACAAGGCAAGGTTGTCCAATCTCCCCACTATTGTTCAACACACTTCTGGAAGTTCTAGTGAGTGCAATGAAGCAAGAAAAAGAAATAAAAAGTTCACAAATCAGAAATGAAGGCATATAAATGTTCTTATTTGATGATATGTTTGTCTATGTAAAAAACTGCAAGAAATCTACAAAGCCTCTTACAACTAATATGTGAACTCAGCAAGGTCACAGGATATAAGACAAACATATAAAAACCAATTATACTTCTACATACTAGCACTGAATACTTGGACCAAAATTAAAAGTACAATATAATCACTTAAAAAGAGAGAGCGGGGTGCCTGGGTGGCTCAGTCGGTTAAGCTTCTGCCTTCAGCTCAGGTCATGGTCTCTGGGTCCTGGGATCAAGTCCTGCATTGGGCTCCTTGTTCAGTGTGGAGTCTGCTTCTCCCTCTCCCACTGCCCCTCCCCATCTTGTGCTCTCCTTTGCTTACTCTCTCTCTAAAATGAATAAATAAAATCTTTTAAAAAAAGAGAGAGAGAGGGAGAAACATTTAAATGTCAATCTAACTAAATATCAACAGGACTTATATGCTGAAACTACACAACCCTGATGAAAGAATCAAAGAATATCTATATAAATAAACATAATGTGCTCATGGACTGGAAGACTCAACATCTTAAAGATGTCAGTTCTCCCCAAATTTATACACAGGTCTAATATAATTCCTACCAAAATCTCAACAACACTTTTTGTAGATATAGACAAGATTATTGTAAAATGCATATAGAGAAAAACAGAACTAGAACAGCTAAAACAATTTTTGAAAAAGAACAAAAATTAGAAGAATTAGTCTATCCTATTTCAAGACTTAATACATAGCTATGGTACTCAAGACTGCATGGTATGGATAGAGGTAGAGACACAGAGATCAGTGGAACAAAATAAAGAACCCAGAAAGAGACCTATATAAATATGCAGAACTGATTTTTGACAGAGATGCAAAAGAAATTCAAAAGAGGAAGGACAGCCTTTCCAACAAATGTGGCTAAAGCAATGAGACAGCCAGAGGCAAAACAACAACGACGACAACAACAAAAAAAACAAAACAAAACTGAACTTAAATTTCTCACCTTATAAAAAAAGTAACTCAGAATGAATTTTTTTGTTATGCAAGTAATGTACTTATCAGTGAAAATTCTTGTAAATGTTTCTTTGATCACATATGAGGACATCTTCCCAGGAGAAAAACCCAGAAGTAAAACTGAATATTTGAAGGTATGGCCAATATTGTTGACTGGTTGAACCAATACCTGTTCCTGCCCATTTCTAATCAGCTCCTGCCTCCCATAACAAAGGCTGGAAAAGCAAGAAACTCACTTTGCTTGCAGCTAGGGTTGGCCATGTGACCCAGTTCTAGCTAAGAAAACACCAGAAAAGTTTGCTGAGCAGTCCCCAGGAATGTTTTTGCTTTCCAGGCAAAAGGGATAGACATGACTGGCACTGTCCCTTTTTCCTGCCCTGAAGGGGGCTGTGGTGCTTGGAGGGGTGGCAGCCATGTTACACCACTGAAGGAAAGCCTAGAGAATCACCGTGATGTCAGTCCTGCTATCAGTGAGTTGCTGAAGCAAAGCCATCAGGAGCTTACCTCCAGACTATTTGTTACATGAGAATAAACTCCTATTGGTTTAAGCCATAGTATAAGGCTGGTTTTCTTTTACTTGCAGCCAAATGGGTTCCTAAACAATTCAGTACTAACATGCTCTCTAAAAAGTCTGTACTTATTTTATTCTCTAACAGAAGTCTGTGTCCATTTCCCATAACTTTTATTTACTTTGAATGTTGTCATTTTAATGTTTAACCAAGCTGAAGCATGCAACTACTTCACATGAGAAACAGCATCATTTCACACATTTATTGAACAGATTTCCTCTTCCATGACTTCCTTGTTCATATCTCCCTTGTCCACTTTTCTACTGTATTGTTTAGCTTTTTCTTATTGATTTGTAAGAGTAAATTTCTAGACAGCAAAGCAATTGAACTCACAGGGAAATCTGTCTCTGCATCTTTATACTATCAGCCAAATCAAAAACAGCTAAGAAATAAATCTTCTCTGACAGGCTGGGCTGACAGTGACAATCATGACAGTCATCTCCAAGCAGTGCACCACCACGTGGCAATGCGTCAAGAAGTAATTCAACTCGTGCAAAACACCATAGCCCATGTTTACTAGTACTTTTTTTTTTTTAACAAATCAACACCCAAGGAAAGGTTTATGGAATAGTGGTACACCAGAGTCCTTAACATACATCATCTCATTGAACCCTAATATCAAATCCAAGAGCAGCATTTTTATTTCTGTTTCACAGAATAAAGGCTGAAAGTAAACTTTTAAAACCAATAGTTTCTTTCCTACCACAAAAACTTACAACATTCCAGGCCCCATAAATAAAAACAAAATGATTGTTTACCTAAAATTAAAATTATGTAAAATACATTGTGCCTATCTAAACAGATCAATGTGCTTAAGCTAGAAACATTGCTAAACCTGTTTAGTGGATTAGGAATCTGAAGAAGTTGTTCCAAAGTTTGGCAATGAAGTTTATTGCCACATTGTCACTGACCATTTTTTTTCCATTTTTTTAAAGAGAAAAGCTGAATTGAGCACTATTTTAATGCTTCAGCAAGAACCTACTATAGCTAGCCACTCCACCCCAGAGCAGCAAGCATTCATTCGCCTAATCAGTTAACAATCAGCCGACCTGACACTAGAAAACAAACAAAATAAGCTGTTAAAGATAATAAAAGATCATCATGAAAAGCGATGTAAACAGGTTGAACAGAACAAGCACCATCCTTGAGTATTTGTACATGATTGGATTTTGGCTCAACTGACTCTACTTTAAAAAGCCTAGCAGCTAGAGGGAAAGAGAAAGTTGGGGAGGATCCTGCTCCAGGACTCAGATTGGGGGCAGCAGGAGGGCTGAGGCCCTGACAAATACTTCCCTGCTTTATGCCACACCTCTCCTCACAAGAGCTGTGGATTCTCTCTCTGGCAAAGCATCACACAAAGCACTCAATCCAGAGTGGGTGAGAAGCATAGATAATCAAACCACCTTCATGCCTCCCACTAAACCTTCCCCAAGAGGACACACCCAGCCCCGAGCTTGCAGGCCAGGGCCCCAAGAACTGACAGCCCCCAATGGCAAGAATCTATGTGTTGCCCACTTGAGCCCCAGGGAGACATAAGAGATTCACCTGAAGCACCCTCTTTGCATAATTTTTTAGCCAGTTTGAAAGGCACAGAAAAATGCCTGGGGGGGGGTTTGATTTCTAATTCTACATAAAAGAAAACAAGCCTGCACATACATAATGTTTATGGTCTACAAAAGTGCAAATGGGTTGATAAATTCCCAATCTGAGGGTACCTCTGGTGGTTTCTTGCATTTTCCAATGGGCTTGCCCAGTGGTCCCTGCTGGAAAGAGACAGGGGCTTGTTTTCTCCCACCCCACCCCCTCTTCCTCAGAAGGGCTGCACACCTCACCTCACTGGCACAGCAAGAGTGATAACACATGGAAAGAAATCTGATTCTTTCCCAAAGTTGGCTGTGGCCAGGAAAGGCTGGGTGAGGGGAGGGTGTCCTGGTGGGCTGCTCCTGACATCAATGCAGATGTTTTTTTTTGGGGGGGGTGCACAGCAGGAGAGAGGGAGGCAGGGCTTTAGTAACCAAAACAGACCAAGCCAGATTCCTTGGCCCTTCAAAACCTCAGGACAACTCACTAGAGGGACACTAAGCAGGGCATATGAGAAAGAGGGACGCCAAGTCTCAGAGAGGGGCAGAGACACAAAGAAAAAGAACCAGAAGGAAAGAGAAGACGGTGATGGGGTCAAATGTGCTAAAATCAAACCAGGCATTGCAGCAGAGAGGGAAGGGACACACCTGGCACCCTAAGGGGTCTCTGAGTGCCCATTAGAGGCAGGCCCTAAAAGGGCCCAGGGAGAACCAGACTTTGCTGGCACTTCCAACAGGCTGGTGTCACTGAGACAGCACAGTCGAAAAACGGGGGGATGGCTTAGGCACTGCCCATCCCCCCCCTTCCCCCAGCACTTGCACCACCAACTAAAACACCCAGGCACACAGCCTCAACGGTGCACACCTACGACACAGGCAGGCACACAGCCTTCATGTGTATGAGTACACAAACACATACACACTTCCCGTCCATGGACACAACTTATTCAACCTGCCAGCTGGGTGGTGTAGGCACGCAATGCACACACATGAACTCTGTCAGGAGGGAACACACATATAACCCTTCTGCAGGCTCACGCTCCTGCAGACACACACATGCCTACTCCACAACCTCTTAGCTACATACAAAACCTCTACATGAGCTACATACAAAAACTCATGGCCTGGAAGGAAAACACGCACTCACAATCTCTGTGGTAGGTGCACACACACCCTTACAATCTCAGTTGGCGTGTGCATACACACGTAAGTGCACACACACGTAAGTTCACACTCAGAATCCGCCAGGCACATATACACACTCACAACCTGTCAGGTGCACAGCACACTCAGAACCTCTCTGGTAGGTGCACACCCCCTTACCACCTCTCAGTCTCATGCACACACAAAACCTACCAGGGCACACGCACTCATGGCCTGCCAGCACGCGCGCGCACACACACACACACACACTCACAACTTCTCCGTCAGCAGAGCGCAAACCCCAACTCGCAGCCGGTCAGGGTCACCGCCACAGGCTCACTGCCTGGCCCGCTGGCGCACCCCCACACCCACGCACCCTCCGGAGCGGGCGCACCCCTCCCCCAGGCCCGTGCGGGCGCGCGGCGCCCAA
>NC_048223.1:37450591-37517159 GCF_002007445.2 Ailuropoda melanoleuca
CTGGCCTCCGCCGCCGCCGCCGGCGCTGCCCGCCGGCCCCGGGGGGGAGAAGGGTGCGGGGTGAGACGGAGGGGTGAGTGGAGGGCGGGAGAAGCGTGCGAGTGGGTGTGTGTGGGGGGGTCTTGGGCAGACGAGTGGGGTGCAGGGCTTGCGGTGCAGGAGATCCAGAGGGGTTCTGGCCGTAGATGCGAGGGGCCCAGGGGTAGGGGGGAGAGTTGTGGGGAGGAGTCTGGCAGACGGGGTGAAGGGCGTGGGGGGCTAAGCGGGGGCCCGCGGGTGTGCGGGTGAGGTTCAGAGAGGTGTGCGCTGTGGGATCCCAGGGCCGAGGAGGTTTCGCTCGGCTGCGGGAGCGAGGTTGGCCCTGCGGAGGGATGTTCACCGGGAGAAGGCCGGAGGAGGAACTTAGCAGGGGGGGAGGGGGTCCCGTATGGATGCCTTGGGGGAGATGCTGGGTGAGGGACGTCCGGGTGCGGGGACCGAGGAGTCTGGGACAAGCGCGCGGAGGGCAGCGGTGTGTGGAGGTAGAGGCTGCTAAAGAGTGGTTCCTTACACACGGAGGCGGTCCGCCGAGGGGTCCCAGGCGCTGGTGTGAGGAAGAACCCGGGGCCGTGTGGGGCGGCGGAGGGGGGCCAGAGTGGGAAGAATCCTAGAGAGCCCTGGAGTGAGCGAGAGTCAGGAGGGGGCGTCTGTGGTCGGGGCTGGGAGCTCCGGGCGTGGGGTGCCGGCGGAACCCTCAACCACATTGGGCCTGAGAACCTGCGAGCCAGGCGGCGGGTCCTCGAGGACCAACCTCCTGGCACGTGGGGGGTGTCGGCGTCGAGGGGGGCCCGGACAATGGGCATTTCCGGGTGCTCTGTAAAAAGGGGGGTGGGGGAAGCCGGTCGAGGGCTGAAGAAAGGAAGGGGCTCCTGGCGGGCCGAGCTGGGCAGAGACTTTGCTTCTGAAGAGCAGCCAGCCACCGTCAGGCCTGGAGCGGCGGCCAGAGCACATGCATGACGGGAAAGTGCTCCCTCAGCCTCGGAGGGTCGGAGCACTTTCGCGCCCGCGCCTTCACGTTCCAACTTGGAAGCCACACAGACAGCCCTGTAAGCCAGGGGGCGGGGCATTGCCGCAGGGGGGTGGGTCCGAGGGCGGAGCGGAAACGCTCGCGCGCGCTCTCCACCAATCAGGCAGATTGGGGAGGGCCCGCGGATCGTGACGTAACAGGCAAGGCTGAGTGGGCGGACTGCGGCGTACCGTACCTTACCCGGCCGGGTTGCGCGCGCACGTCAGGCCTTGTAGGCACATCCAGCCCTATAGTGACTTAAAAGAGGTGACTCTGGTAGGTCCTTTCTCCTTCCTCCACATCTCCTGAAGTCCGGAGCTGGTTGCAGCCAGGACGCGTGCTCACTGGGGGAAGCGAACCTCTCCAAAGTTTTAAAGTACACTCCGGGAAAAGCCCTCTGGCCAGCTGCAGACCGCAGACCTCACCGGTCTCTGCACCAGTGGAGCCCAGTGAGGGCCCTGGTGTGGGAGACAGCCCTGGGACAAGGTTCCTGTGGCCAGGCAGGTGAGAAAGCACTTCAGGGGAGCTGCTCTCAAAGGTAGTTGGGCAAGCTCCACAGGCCCCAAAATCCAAGATCTCAAGTGACATGCTGGCTCTGTGCGTGTGGGTGGTTCCTGGTGCCAGTTGCCTCGGTGTGTGCTCATGCTTGAGTATCTGCTCTTCTAACGGCACGTTTGGGACCCCAGTGGATTGCCTGGGGTAACCGAGACATGAAAACTGAAGTGAAGTGCCCTTTCGGTTAGGAAGGCAAGCCCTAGAGTTTGTAGCCCAGGCTCTAGGACATGCCCTGCCTAACCCTCCCAAGTACAGAGCAGATTAGGGCCCCATGGCACCCAGGACTGCACTTGTCCCTACTTCTAACACTCTTCACATTTGTTATGAGGGCATGGCTGGCCCAGGGCCTGGTGAATTTTAATGTTTTCTGAATTCAGCTTTTTAAAAACTGCAGAATTCTAAGGGGTCAGAGGGATCTTCCAGAGAAAGCTGGGCAGGGAGACATGGTTCTCCTACAGTTCTTAGTATATAACCACACAGATCAGTATCCTTGCTGCCTGGTCGATGCAGCATCCCATTAGCCGGGGCACGGTGATGGGAGCATTTGGACTCACTGATCACCACATGCTTGAGGCCTTGATACATTTTGGGTGGGGGGCTTCCAGAGGTTCTGCTCACTTAGTTGAGGCTGGAAAGGAGCTCAGAACTCAGAGGTACAAGGCCAAAGAACATGATTTTCATACACAGAACCACTCCTGTCTGGCCTTTCCTGGAAGAATGACTCCCCAGGACCCTCCAGTAACAAATTCTCTTACCTACATCCTTCACTGTCCCCCGCTTCCTCCTGAGATAACCTCAAAAGAGAGAAAGAAAAAAAAAAAACACACAAAAACTACTTTACCCAAGCCTTTGTCTCAAGCTCAAGTGAGAAAACAGCTTGCTATCTTTTAAGTCCTTCTTACCTCCATATTTTGTTCATTTAAAATTTCAACTTATTATTTATTATTCATAGAAATCAAAGAGAAACATCACCCACAGCCCTATCACCATCCTCAAATCAATCTATCTTTCTCCATTTCTCCTTGCCAATATGTTGACATAATTTTATGTAGCTATAAAAATATCATGGTTATGTAGCTATAAAAATATCATGGCACCTGGGTGGTTCAGTCCATTAAGTGTCTGCCTTCAGCCCAGGTCATGATCCCAGGGTCCCGGGGTGGAAACCCCACATCCAGCTCCCTGCACAGTGGGAGTCTGCTTCTCCCTCTCTCTCTGCCCATCCCCTCTGCTCACGCTCTCTCTCTCTCTGTCAAGTAAATAAATAAAATCTTAATATATATCATGGCTGAAACTTTGGGTGAGCGTTTTTCCATGTGGAGACGTAATCGTTTGTAACTACCATAATAAATTATTGCATAATACCTCACTAAATGAGTCTTAGATAAGGTAGTATCTTGGTTTGACAGATGAAGGAAAGTTTCAAGAATTGCTATTGGTTCAACTGATTAGTCATGAGAAGATAATACATGAGAAGATAATACATTTATTTACAGCATATCAAGATGGATGAAATAATTAAATATAAAAAATACAGAAATAAGTATAACAAAACAAAGTAAATGCTTTTTAAGTGTTGGATGGGAAAATTACAAAGAAATACAGATACTACAAAGGGTAAGATTGATACATTTGGCTACATTTGTTCTTTCAACAAACATTTATTGAGTACCCACTATGTGTGTTAGGTTCTATTCTAGACAGGATCTCAGAGTTGTCTGAAATGAGGTTTAAGGAACCGGGTTGTCATACTCTCACCTGTTAGTTAAAGCTACGGGCTTTCCCTGTGAGTCGGGGGGCTTCAAGCCCCTAGGCACATTGGGCTCTCAGGGAATGGGAACAAAACAGTCCCAGTGACCTGAGACAGGTACCAGCCACTGGAGGCCAAACACATCAAGTCCCAGAGAGGGATGCCCAGAAACAGTAAAAGAGATTGAAGGGGTCTGAACAGAGTACCCAAATGTTTGAGTCACAATTCCCAAACTATTATCATGTAGTGTCCTTGTACCATGTGTGCTATTTAATGTTTTTCTTTAACTTAATTTTTATTTAAATAGAAAATTAGTGGACATTTTTTAAAAGAGATAAATGGAGAAGGTAGGAAGAATCACAACCCTGAAAAGGAAGAGCTGCACAGAGTGAGGGGGTAGAGACTGGGATACGAAGGGCAGGCGGACATGGCCCTTGAGCTGGCAAGCCTGGCCCCACAAGGCCAAGGACCGGAGCAGGAAGGAAGTTGGAGAATGTTGGTGAGGGCAGCCTGGTCTCTGGGGTGGAGCTCCAATATGGGAGGGGACAGCAGACCAGAAGGTGGGGGATGGGGTGAGAATGCTCATGGGGTGTGGGAGAGGCTGCCCTTGACAAAGGGTCACTGGGTATAGAATGGGCAACTGGGGAGGAGGCAGTGCAGAATGAGTGTCCCAGGTAGAGGGAACAGCAGCATGATTTCAGGCTTAGAGGCCAGGGAGAGCAAGCTCTGGGAGAAGTCCACAGTGGTTGGAGTTGAAGGATCTGGTGATATGTAGGGCTCACGTCAAACAGAGCCTTTTAACTCAGGAAAGTATTGGGGATTTCTTCACTCTGGGGTCTGGAGGAATGACATTCAGATATGTGTTTAGAAAGTTCCTACTGACGAGCAGATTGGGTCAGAGGCAGTGCAAGCGGCAGGGAAACCCATGGAAGATACTGCATTAATCCAGAGAGATACGGCGATGCTCTCTGGACTTGCCATCCCCAGCCTGGCCAGCCCTGCTCTCCATCTTTGAATCTCCGCCCTCCAGGCTCTGTCCTTGGTCAGTTTTCTCTCCTCTCTGTGGGCATCTCGATCTCGAGTTTTGTGTCTGCTACTTAGTTTCTACCTCAGTGCCAGCTTTTCTGGTCTTTCTCTGATTCTAGCTGCATGTGCCTCTGACTCAGTGCAGCAAGTCTCACAGGGAAAGGAGTGGAAGTAGAATCTGGGCAAAGATTCCTGGGGGTCAGTCAAGTGGATACAAGCCCAAGCCCGCCCACAAGTCTTTCCCTTGGGGTCACCTTGGGACCTAGATGAGTTTCCTCTGGGTAGCAGCAATTCTCTTCCGCAGAGGACCAGGCCCAGAGTCTTATCAGCTCCAAAAAAGGCCTGCCGTAGCTCAGCGGGACCGGCCACACCCACAGAGATCATTTATTCTCCAGGTATGTATTTGGGTGCCTTCAGCATGCCTGGCTTGGGCCAAATGCAGTAGACATAGTGCCATCAAGGGGCTCATAGCTTAATGGAAGAGGCAGAGGAATAATCAGAGGGTGGCACAGAGTAGAACTGATTAATTCTCCTGACAGTCCAGGAGTCCCCACAGAGGATATGATGCTAGCAAAATCATTTTCAGAGCCCACAGTGTCTTACCCCCAGGTAAGAGACTTTTCCAGTCACAGAGAGGGCTTCCTCTGAGGAGCAGTAGGACATCGTGATGGAGAAAAATCGGGGTTTTGAAAGCCAGGTTGAGTTTGGACTTTAACCTGTGGGTAATCTGGAGCCATTGATACTTCCCGAGCAAGGAACAGACACCATTTAAGAAACTTGTTCAGATTTGTGAGCTGAAGTGAAAAACAATTCAAACCAGGCTAAGCAACAATGAGGACTCTATTGGCTCCTGTAACCAAGCCACAGTTACATGCCTGGGCTCCGTGAGTCTGGCAACAGCACTCCTGAATCAAGACTGTGGAGCTCCCTAGGGGGAGGGTATGAATTTCCTGACCTGGAGGATCAAGGTGTAGTTAGGGAAGCCAGAGGGCTTCCTTATGCCCAAGACAGCCTGTCTCGTCTTTCCCACGCAGGTTGCCCAGGATGTCATTCCTAAGGGCTCCCGCAAAGCTCATCCTTTTGCCCTCAACACCCATGTTCCCACAACATCCTGATTCTTCCTTTCCAAGACCCCTATCCCCCATCGCACATGGATTACTCCAACCAAATGCATTTGGGGGATCCAGGCCATCTTTGCCCTCTGCCATCATCCCCAGGGATGCTTTCCATCTGTCCGCACGTGGGACCTATGCAAAGCATCCTTCCCACCAACAGACACTTCCCTGCCAAGAACAAGGCCCCCTGATGGGCCTGTGGTCCAGCAGGTGTAGCCCGCCCCCTGGTGGCCCCCGTGTTGTGAGGTTCTTTTCATGTGCCCAACTGTGTATGGAAGTTGGACTCTCTCCCTGCCAGCTCCCTGGGGTATACTGTAGGGCTTAAGGACAGGCTGCCCCTAAATGTGCCACTTTAGTGGACTGATTATTTTAAATAAGAGTTATCTTAGAGACAGCCTGTGCCAGAAGGACACTCAGACACTCTGTCCCCCCGAAGTTGGGAAGTAAATCTCCTACATGAAAAGTGCACTGCCTGTACCAGGAGGTAAAGAGACATCCTTATCCCCAGGGACGGGAAACTTGGCACTTAGAAGGCTGCATAAACAACCCTTGTTACTTTCTACTAGTTTACTACTCCAGTCCCAAGTCAAAGCTCCCAAAATTAAGTTTTGTTTTATGAATTCCTCACAAATGTATTATCTCTTTATCGAAAAAGTAGAAAAAAACTCCCTGCCATGGTCATTTATTTGGGTCTCAATTTCATTATTGGGCCTTCATGTACATATAAGAAAAGCTTGGTGTTTTTTCTCCCATTAACCTGTCTCCTGTCAATTTAATTCTTAGTGCAGCGAGAGAAACCTTGGACCGAGGGAAATTTCTTCCTTCTCTTCCATGCCATAGCCCCAGTGGGCCCAGTCACGTTCCCTACTTCACCTAGCTGTCATGATTTGTACTTCTGGTCAGCTTTCCCCAGGGTATTAACAGGAAAGCCCTCAGGAATGTGAGGACCTATGTGCTTGTCTGGGAGGCGGAGAGCAGGGGGACTGGAGCACTGGGTCGCACTTGGCAGCCAGTCCTGGAATAGAAGATGAAGTGGCATTGGTGATGCTGGCCACTGGTGATGGAGAATAGGGTAGTCAGCTGGGGTCCCGAACACAGAGAAGAGGACACCCGGCATAAATTTGGTGGTCAGGAAGTGGTTGGGAGAATTGGAGAATAAGACACAGCCCAATCTGAAATAGACTCTGGGGCTGTGAGGCTGTGATGTTGCATCTCCAGAGACCTTGCATTTTCAGGGTACCCAGGAACACAAGAAGGCTTCCTGGAGGAGGACACCCTAGCCACTTTCCTCCTACTTCCAAAATCCCAGACCTGCCCTGCCCAGAGAACTTGGGGAGAATAAGGGGACACAGTCCTGTGCTCACAACCTCCCTGGGAGCTCTGGGTGGAGGGAGGGCAAGGCCTTGCCCTAAAACCCTGTTACGAAGGAATAGCTGGTGCAGAGCGGGTAAGGCAGCTGTACCCTCAGCCCACTGGTGGGATTGGCTTGGTTCCTGAAGGGGCAGAGAGTCATAGAGTCCCAGGTTGATTTGGTGCCTGGGACCCCACACTTTTAGCCCCCAGAGGGATTGCCCCTTCAATGCCTCCCCTATGTCCCAAGGCACCAGGTATCACCTGCCCAGGCTAGTAGAGGCACTCTTGCTTAGCTGATGGCATCTGGCTTCTCTTACCCAGGCTCCCCAGGCATGGGGCTCTGACCCAGCCATAGGTACCCTCTTTATTCCCTGACCTGTGTTTGCAAAGGCTGAGTTGGAGCTGAGGGAGACAAACCCAGACATGCCCAAAGTCTATGGCATGTGATATTTCATGGGCAGGTCTGGTCACAAACACACATCTTGGCACACACAGGTACAAGCTCATTTGTACTCAGGCTCATCTACGTGCCGGGACACAGGGCACACACACAGCAAGGTTGTCTCTGCCCAGGCTGGTTTCTTCCACCTTGGCATGCCTCTCTCTCTCTCTCTCTCTGCCTTGACTTCTGGCTCTCCATGTCCTGTCTCCGCTAAGCATTACCCTGCCCCTTCAGTTCCCCTTGAACCCCACCTCCCACCCTCCTGGTGTTTTTGGACATGATCACAAGTAAGAGTAAGGGCATGTCTGCTAGCAATTTCTCTTTTTACACAAACTTCCCCAGAGGCTTGGGTGGAGAGAGGGCTGAGCTTTCTGCTTTGGAACTGGGGGAAGACGGGAAGACAGGGAGAAAAAACAGATGTCAATACATCCGCCTGTCCTCTGACACACTACCCCTGCCGCCGAGCCACACACACCTCCTTGGTTCCCCCTAGCACACACTCAGGTGCACCTGCTGCACTTCATCCTTCTAGACTGCTGTCCCACTTGCCTTTCGGGAGCCAGTTCGTAGGGCTCAAGACCCAGGGAAACTCCAGTCCCGCTCTGCTGCCAAGGCAGCCACGGGAGGCACTCCCCAGGGTTCCACACCCCAGTGCTGGGCTGGAGACCCTGTCTCCACTGGAAGAAGCCACAGGCAAGTGCTGCCTCTCTCGGGACCTTGCTTTTCCAGGCAAGGTCCTGCAGATAGAGGACGGCCTGTGGCCCAGAAAGAATGAGTGCGGACTAGAAGGGGGCGCCCAGCCCGGTCTGAGCTTGGAGATGGGTGTGAGGAAATAAAATTTCTGGACAGTTTGGAACCATTACGATTATTTTTAAAATATTCAAAACAAAATGTTTTCAAGAAGTGAAGATACGAGCCATGTGGATTTGGCCAGACCTAGAGAGCCCACACAGCTCCTTAATATTTACTATCTCTGTAAGTCCCTGACAGCTCTTGGCAGGGGGGAAAGTGGGTGGGTGTCACCCAACTCGATTGTTTACTGTATACCAAGCTCTGAGTGGGTACCAGGTGTCCCCAGGGGGGACAGGTTCCTTCAGCAGCAAGGAATAGAGACTCTTTTAGGGAAGGACAGGGGTGAGAGTCCCAGAGCGGGGAGCTCTGCCCTATCCAAAGCTTCACAGGAACCCAGCTGCGACTCTGGAGAAACCTACCACCTGGCAGGCCTCGGGGATGACGGGGTCTCACTGCTGAGCTCAGGAAACCGGGCCATTCAGGATCAGAACCACTCCAGACCAGTCCTCTTGTCATTTGTCGTGAATGTGACTCAGCTGTATCTCCCATGCCTGCTTCTCTTCGGGTCTGATCCCTTGTCTTTCCGCTAGCAACTTACTAATTCTCTTAAGCCCCAGTTTAAATTCTGGGGGGAGAGAGAGAGAGAGTCTGTTTGGCTCAGTTCATTACCATTGTTCAAGTCACTACTGTTACGTAAAACTTTCCTCCAAAGCTTCATGACTTAAAAAAAAAAAAAACCCAAATCTATATATGCGTATGATCTGCAGTGTGGGCAGGACTTGGTAGAGATTGTTCACCTCTGCTTTACGTGGTGCCACCTGGGCGTCCTGAAGGCTGGGACTGGGGTCATCTGAGGGCTCACCTTCTCACACCACAATTGATATCGGCTGGGACTTTTAGGCCGCTGGCTGGAAAACCTGCAAATGGTTGTATTACTAATGCCTTTTACTTACTATACTCTGATGCTTTGACAACTTAGGATCTCGCTGACTCTGGATGGACTACCCCTCGTGGGGCTAGCTCATTTCTAGAGATAGCGGACAACTCGCCTGTGAGCCTATCTTTCCTATGCAAACCAGCCAATCCAGAGCCCATCCCCCCAGCCCCTCCTTTATGGAACTTTCCCACTCCAGGCCACCATTCCCTTTCCCTAATCACCCCAGGGCCATGTACATCCCAGAGCCCACTGAAATTATTCAAACTAGCCAAACCTAAACCAGCCTCAGCCGTCGCTTGTTCCTTTCCATGGAAACCACAATAAAGTCTCTTGTCACAGCTTCCTTTTCTCCTGGTCTGCTCCCTGACCAACCCATGTGCTTCCTTGTGAGAGCCCCCATGCCATGATGCACCCCCTTCTCTTGGGAGCTGTGAGTATCACAGACTGTCTTTTCAACAGCAATCACCTCCTGATCTGTTGGTTTCACCATATGTGAATAATAATAAAACCCATGTTTAATTTTTTTCTTATTTTTTAAAATTTAAAGTCAATTAGCCAACAAAGAGTACATTGTTAGTTTCAGATGCAGTGTTCAACAATTCTAAAACTCGTGTTTTAAAACGGTGGTCTCTGGGTGCCTGGGTAGCTCAGTTGGTTATGCGGCCAACTCTTAATTTCGGCTCAGGTCATGATCTCAGGTCCTGGGCTGGAGCCCTGCACCAGGCTCTGCACTCTGTGGGGAGTCTGCTTGTCCCTCTGCTCCTCCCCCCGCCTTGTGTACTCTCTCTTTCTCAAATAAATTCTTCATTTATTTTTTAAAAAGAGAGTGAGAGAGAGAGAGAGATCACAAGTAGGGGAAAGGGGCAGAGGAAGAAGCAGGCTCTCCACTGAGCGGAGAGCCTGATGTGGGGCTGGATCCCAAGACCCTGAGATCATGCCCTGAGCCAAAGGCAGACACTTAACTGACTGAGCCACCCCAGGCACCCCTCAAATAAAATCTTTAAAAATAAATAAATAAAACAACGGTCTCTCCAGTGGCCTGGGCTTCCTTATATCATGGTAGCTGGGTTGCCGGAGTGAGTGGCTCTGAGAGCCCAGGTGGGAAGCCGTATCACATTTTTTCACCTAATCTCAGAAGTTAGTGTTACTTCTTCGGCTTTCTGTGGACCGAGGCAGCCACGGAGCCCTATCTGGGATCAGGGGGAGGAGAAACAGACTCCACCTCTTGCTGGGGTATGGCAAGGTGATACAACACGTGACTAGACATACTGTGGGGGCAAGTTTTGGAAAGTACGATCCGCCAAATTGGCCTCCCTGGACAGAACTCTTCATGCCGTGCCGCCTCTTAGGTCAGCGGCCAGTCCATGGTGGGGCGGCTCTTAGGTCAGCTGTCCACTCCCACCCCAGTACTGCCCCTAGACCTGAGCAAGAGGAGCCCCTGCCCTCTCATTCGTGTCCTTATCCAGGCTTCCCCTTCTCCATGGGAGGAGGAATCTGCAGGACAACAGGGCATGTGACTACCTGAAGTCTGTGTACCATGAGCCCTGTTTTAGAACATACTCAGAGCACCCACACCCCTGGAATTTCCTATCCAAACAGCTCTGAACCCATGTCGAAGATCACCATGCATGTCTTCCCTGAATCTGTTTCTTGAGGGCTGACCTCATCATTGGTGAGCAATGGCCAAAGGGTGGCTGTTTGCAAGGCGGGATGTGGGGGGTGAGGGGAAGGTAAGGGTGCAGCTGGAACGGACTGGTGGAGGAGAGCCACTGCCCAGCCATGGTCCCTCATGTGTCAGGGGAGGAGGAAGGCAGGCTGTGGCCCGTGGCTTGGGCCTGGCATGCTCCTGCACAAAACTTCAAGGAATCTGATTACTTAAATTTTAAGCTGGTCTTCCAGCCTTAGGTTTCTTTGCAGTTTCCTGGATTGGACTGGATGGAGTGAAGCATGCAGAATCTGGGCTTCCATTTGTTCTCTTAGCCCACGAATGTCAGAAGTGGGCCTTCCCTTGTCCCGTTGGCTGCCGAGGGGTGGTGGTACTTTCTGAGGTGTAGAAGATTGCATGGGGAAGAGCCCAAGGTGGCTGCAATTTGTGTCAAGCACTGTTGAGGGACTGTCTTCACCAGTTCCTCACGACCTCTCTGGAGATGGGATAAATAACGACATATTAGAGATAAGACATGGGATCAGAGAGGTCGAGAGCCATGCTCCATTGCACAGCCAGAGAGCAGAGCTGAGACAGCAGTGGAGATGCCCTCACGTCTGGGCAGCTGCTCGAGATTACAGGGCGAGTCATGGGCCAGGAGAGTTTCCAGATCTTGACTCTGTGCTTCAAGTGGGATGGCTCAGTAGATGTGTGCCCTTGATTTATTTGAGGAAGAAATGACAGAAATCTAGAAAAGGATTAGTAAAGCCTCCTCAATCTGAGTGGAGACACGTTCATCTGGGGCTAGTAGCACATGATCAGGGACTGAAATGGCACTTTTCCCTACATTCTGGATAATGAGGCCTGAGACCCAGAATCTACTAGTTGGGTGTTCACTAGATCATGGAGACATGACCTTAGGAAGCCCAACTCACAACAGTCTGTGGACTGTTCCAAGAGAGATACGAGGAGATGGAGAGAAATGGCAAGAGAGTAAGACATAACCCTAAAACTACGTCCTATATATCATGCCTGTCCTTCGCATATGCTGTTGTCTCTGCCAAGAATGTTGTTCCCTGCTCTGTGCCTTGAGTAACTCTTCCCTGCCTCCCAAGGCCCAGATATCATCGCAGCTCCTTTTCTGAGTTTAGTACTCATGCTCTGTGCTCCCTTGGCCTTTGGACTGATTAATCTGGAAAGAGCAATAGCAGGGTGAGAAGGGAGAGGTGACACGGATGTCTCCTGAATCAGTCTGCGAACTGATTTAACACATCCTGGTCCTGGCGGACTAGGCTGCACCCTCAGATGAGGCCATCCCGCGTGCTGCCTGGGGCCCCTGCCTCTCACCTGGTTTCTCCTTCCTACTCAGAAAAGCTTGATATGCCAAGAACATTTCCCTTTGCAATACTGAAACACATTTTTCTTCTTTCAAACTTCATTCAACTTTAAAGTCTCTTTTTCCCCTTTAGTTATACAAACATATTTTCTTCAATGGTGAGGTCCTGACAGATGACCAGCCGCCCCTCCAGTGCTGTGTCTGGCCGAGACCAGTAAGCAAGACTGCTCGCACTCCCCAAAGGCAGCTGATGAAGTGCAGGACTTCCCCAGGCGAGACTCTCCGGATCACACCCCTTTTCTTCCTTTCTGAGAATGGAGGCTGCATCCACATTTAAACTACTTTATTTCCAAATTATTATTTATATAAGGACCGTCTCTGCCGCTTTCTTGTTGGTGCTAAGCTGGTTTAAAAGTTCCAGAGGCAGAGGCACCTGGGTGGCTCAGTCGTTTGGGCATCCAACTTTTGGTTTCGGCTCAGGTCACGATCTCAGGGTCGTGAGATCAAGCCCTACATCCAGCTCTGCGCTAAGCATGGAATCTGCTTAAGATTCTCTCTTTTCCGGGGCGCCTGGGTGGTGCAGTCGTTAAGCGTCTGCCTTCGGCTCAGGGCGTGATCCCAGCGTTCTGGGATCGAGCCCCACATCAGGCTCCTCCGCTGGGAGCCTGCTTCTCCCTCTCCCACTCCCCCTGCTGTGTTCCCTCTCTCGCTGGCTGTCTCTGTCAAATAAATAAATTTAAAAAAAAATCTTAAAAAAAAAAAAAAAGATTCTCTCTCTTCCTCTACCTCTGTGCTTCTCCCCAGCTCTCTCTCTTTCTCGGAAAAAAAAAAAGTTCCAGAGGCAGCAAAGCATTCACCAGCCCTAGCAATGGTTGTTATCAGCAAGACCTCACTCAAAATCAACTCAAGAAAATAGCTCCAAACCAGAGACTGCAAACTGGCGGCTCAGGGGTCCACGCTGGAGGCAAACATGGTTGGTTGTTGTTCTCACTCGGGTTGCTTGTTTTCGCTTGTACCATGCAGACTCTCACAATGGATTTGTTAAAAATAATTATAGGCTTAAAGAAACATTGCAAGAATAAAGAATTCCCATATCCCCTTCAACTAGATCCCCTAAATGTGCACTGTTTATCCCCCTATGTTATTATCATTTGAACCACGTGAAAGAAAGTTGCAGATTTACCCTTAAAGGCTTCAGTGAATATTTCCTAAAAAACAAGAATAGTCTCTTACATAACCATGTACAATTACCAAAACAGAATATCAACACTGAGACAGAATTATTATCTGATCTATAGACCTTCCTCACCTCTCACCAATTAAGGCGTTTCTGCCTTTTGAAGCAAAAGAGAAAATTTATCTTTTTCTGGTCCAAGAGCCAATCTAGGATCATGTTGTCGTGTTTTATTATTTCCTTAATCTGGAACGGTTCCTTGGTCTTTGTCTTTCATGCTCTTGCCAGTTTTGAAGAGTCCAGGGCAGTTCTTTTGTAGAAAATCCCTTAATAGGACTTTGCCTCTTGTTTTCTGGTGATTAGATGCGGGGTATGCATTTTTGGCAGGAATGCGCCAGAAGTGTTGTATTCCTAACAGTGTGTCATGTGACGAGGCCCATCACGTTGCTTGGTGGCATTTAGTGGTAACATTCACTCTGATCACTTGGTTAGGACAGCATCTCTAGGGGTTTGTCCACTGTAAATTTTGTCCCTGTGTATTTTGCGGGGTGGGGGGGAGGGTGGGGGCGGGCGGTTGTACTTTGAGACAATGTAAATATCCTTATTCTCACCAAACGTTTACCCTCTGGTTTTGGCATCTGTTGATTCTTGCCTGAATGAGTTACTGCTATCAGATTTTCCCTGTTTGGGAGAAGTGGCAATTTGTTCAAGTTAGCTTTTGTGTGTGTTTGGCATCTCCCCATTATTCTTTGAGCCCTTCTTTAATTTCTGGTACAAAATGTTCCAGGCTTATCTTGTCCTTTTCCTGCCCTAGTGCTGGAATCAGTCATTTGTCTAAGGAGCCTTGATTCTGTTCAGTGGAGAATGATATTTACAAACAGGATCTGCGCGCTGGCTGTTATTGATTCTAGGCTCACTCAGTGGATGCAGCTATGTAAATGTATCTATCTTCATCTGTATTAATTTCTCTATATCAATCAAACTCAAAATCAGTCATCCATCCATATTCAATCTACTAAAACCATGAGCTTTTAAGTGATACCTCCAGCTCCTAGCTTAACACCACACCATTATAGCCCCCTCTTCCCGCATCTGTAATTCCCTCCTCTGACAGTGAGAAACTTGACTCCTGCTATCCACGGTACCTTTGTATATGCAATCCTAGAAGACCCAGAAAGTATGGGTTAGCTTCAGAATCCTAACCCATTCCGTTGCAAAACAAACACAAAAACAAACAAAAAAACACCACCGAACTAGAGTTCAATATTTATTTCAAGTTCTCTTTGTCTTTTGTCAAAATACTTTATTCAAATGTTACTTGGATTAGTTCTTTCACCCCCAAATCAGGGTCATTTTTTTCTCTACTGTAGAGTTTTCCCCATTCTTGTTAATTTGTTTTTTCTTTTTTAGGTAAGTCAAACATTCATATGGCCACAAAATTCAGAGCTCTATGGAAGGGTACATCCAGAGACGTATCACTGTCTTGTCCGTAGTACCTCCCCCTGAACCCTGCTTCTGCCTTAGCACTGTGGGTAATCATTCCCACGGATGTCTGCTCTGTCCTTTCTGTGTTTTCCTCTTCTGTACAAACAGCATCTATTTCTAATTGATAATACAAATGTATCTATTTCTAATTTCCTACATAAAAGGTTGCATGCAATAGATACTCATTAGTGTCTTTCTTTTTCACTTAATACAGCCTGCAAATAACTCCATTTCAGTTTATCGAGACCTTCTTCTTCTTCTTCTTCTTTTTTTTTTTTTTGCTGCATGGCATAGGAATATCTTTGGGGTACATGCCTGGCTAACTGGGTAAAAAGTAAACACATTTGTAATTTTGTTAGGAATTGCCCATTTCCTCCCAGGAGGGTTGTATCAATTTGCATTTCCACCAGCAATGTATGAAAGCGCCTCTTTCCCCACAGCCACAACAATAGAATGTGTTGTCATATTGTAAATTTTTGCCAATCTGCTAGGAGAGAAATGGTATCACAGCAGAGTTTAAATTTGTATTTCTCTTATAATGTGAGTTGAACATATTTTCACATGTTTAAGGCCCATTTAAATCTCTCTCTCTCTCTCTCTCTCTATATATATATATATACTTTAGTGAACTGTCTATTCATGTCTTTGCCCATATTTAAAAAAAAAAAATCTCACCTCCTCCATGTTTCTGAGCTCTTTCTATATTAAGGATATTGGCCCTTATCTGCAACATAGATTGCAAATATTTTCTCCCATTTTATCATTTGACTTTGCTTCTAGTGTTTTTTTGTTTTTTGTGGGTTTTTTTGCCAAGAGGAAATTTTTTAGCTTTATGTGGTCGAATTTATCAATCTGTTCTTTATTGCCACCAGATTTTGAGGTGTAGTTAGAAAGCCTTTCCTGACACCTAGATTATGCAGGGATCCGTCCATATTTTCTTCTCGTGCTTGTGTGGTTCCATCTTACACAGTTAGATCTCTGATCCATTTGGAGTTTATTCTCTTGTAGTGTGTGAGATAAGGAACTAGTTTTTCTTTGTTCCATGGCTACCCTGTCGTCCCAGCACCATTTATTAAAAAAGTCAATCTTTGCCCTAATGATTCAAGATCCCACCTTTATTGTGTACATATTTTCCATATGTATTTAGGTTGCTTTCTGGGCTTTCTATTCTGTCCTGTTGGGCTATTCATGCACCAGTGTCATAGTTTTAATTATAGAGGCCCTAGAGTATGTTTTAATGTCTCATAGGACTAGTCCCTGACCCCTTGTTAAAGCTTTTCTTCCCCTCAGTATTTTTCTAGATATTCTTGCACACTTATTTTTCCATATAAATTTTAGTATCAACTTGACGAGCACCATTAAAAAAGAATTTGTCCCAAAAGTGTTCCTAAAATTTTGAATTAGTTCCTAACATCTGCTTATTTTTTTTAAAGATTGATTGATTTGAGAGACAGCAAGAAGGGGCAGAGGGAGAGGGAGAGAGAGAATCTCAAGCAGACTCCACGCCCAGAGCAGAGCCCCATGTGGGGCTCGATCTCACAACCCTGAGATCATGACCTGAGCTGAAATCAAGAGTTGGACACGTAACTGACTGAGCCACCAGGTGCCCAGTTCCTTACATTTAAAATGGGGAGGAAATATGGATTTCTGGTTTCTCCTGAAAATTGGGATGATCTGTCAGCATGGGCCTTTTCTTTCCACATGACCTAAAAGTGTAGAGCACAGCAGTAGCTGTGACCTTCACAAAGGCTCGTGGTCTCCAGGGCTACCCCAGTGCCCACCAATTCCTCTCACCCCTGACGTCTCACCCCTGACCTTCACACATTGAAGTTCCTTCCATGGCATGTGCGTTGGTGACACAAGCTCTAAATGACCAGGAAAGGTATACACCATGTCCACCCTTTGTTCTCCATTTCTCTGTGTCACAATAAAAGGTTATTAAAGGGATTTGTGCCTGTTTTGTTCACTGCTGTATTTCCAGGGCTCAACAAGAGAGCTTTGGGCATAGTTGGCCCTTGGTAAATATTTGTTTGATGAATGAATTTTTATAGATAGGAAACAAGAAGTGCCCAAAACGTGTTCTCTCTTCAGAAGACCACTGAAAACAAATGAAGTAGAACTGGCACATTGTGGGCGGGAGTAAGGTGGTACAGCCCTTACAGAGGGCATTCTGGCAGTAGTTCTAGTTCTCAAAATTACAAACGTGCAGGTCAGTTGTGCTCACTCTTCTCCTCCTAAACATTTGTCCTAACATTTATGTGCACACAGGCAAAATGAGAATGTCCAGGGTTAGTTATTGTAGTAATAACAAAGGATGGGAAAGAAATAACTTATGGCTTCGCTAAACATTAAAACAATGGAATACTATGCAGGTGATAAAAAGAATAAGAACGCTTTCTCTGAACTGAGAGGGATGAACAGAAGGTACAGAACAGTAGATATAGGGGCGCCTGGGTGGCTCAGTGGTTAAGCGTCTGCCTTCGGCTCAGGGCGTGATCCCAGGGTCCTGCGATCGAGCCCCGTGTCAGGCTCCCTGCTTGGTGGGAAGCCTGCTTCTCCCTCTCCCGTTCCCCCTGCTTGTGTTCCCTTTCTTGCTGTCTCTCTCCATCAAATAAATAAATAAAATCTTAAAAAAAAAGAATAGTAGATATAGCAGGCTGCCTTTTGTGTATAAAAGGAAAAAACAAAGATCCATATTTGTATGTGTTTGTAGGTACATAAGGAAACTCTGGATGCACTCATAAGGAACAAATCAAATGGTTAGTCGGGGGGTGGAGGAAGTATGGGGGAAGAAACTGAGCAAATGGGCATAGGGAGGGAGGGAAACCTCTCTCTCTGTCTCTCTCTCTTTCCATGACTCTGAAGAGTAGATTTTAAACCAAATATTTATATATGCCTACATAATGCATGCCTACATATACGCACATGTATAAAAACAGGTATTAAACTGAAAAGATAGTAGAGGAAGCCATCAGACCCTGGAGGCCACAACTATTCAGCCAGGACCCTCTGTAGGGACAACCATGGGATGGGGTCACTCACTGGAATTTCATCCAGTCCTGCTCAAAGATGATACATTGCACATGTTAATTCTATTTTGACAGAAAAGGCAGTGAAATATGTTTCTGCTCCTACTATCTTGCATTCAGAAACTCCCAGAGAGCACTTTGCAAATTGACAGTCAATAAACCACTTCACCCGGTGGAGAAATAGAGCAAACTCCAAGATGGAATGCTGCTAACCACGCCACAGAGAATGCCCCCCCCCACGCTCCGTGATAAAAAAGTGAAATATTACAGCTAGTGAAATTGGGAATTTAGCAAAGAAAGAATTTATGGAGTAGCTATAGTTCTAGAATGATAGAAAGCTATATCTTCTAAAATGTTAAAATGTAAATTCGGGAAATCTGCAGAGAATACCACAGATCTTACATATTATATAGGGTTTGGCACATGGCATATGATCCATGTGAAGTGAATTTTAAGAAAGGAAATATATTAAGCTGAGTGCTGTTACTCAAATACATTAAATAGATGAATCTGTATCTGTCATAGCATTTATCAAAATATTTTCAACGGGGGAGCCCAGAGAATAATTAGAACTAATACTGTGGCAGGTAATATTTTGGATGTATGGACATCTCAATAACTTGTCTTTTGCTCTTTTTTGGTTTATAATTTAATTTTTTTTTCTGGGAGTGCCAGTTTCTTTGGAGTTATTAGCTTCTTTTAAAAATAATTCTCAAGTAGCAAGCTATTCTGTTTTACCTCCTTGCAGGCCTCTAACAACAAACAGATTTTTAGTACTGGTGTTTTAATTCAGTATGGTACAGCTCAAGGTCATATATTCAAAGTAGAAGAATATTAATTGTCAAAAAACTTTAGCATAAATCAACTGAAAATAATGATTGTGTGCAGCGAAAAGAGTCTTTAGCTCCTAGGCTCAGAGCATGCAGTTAACCGTTCATACATATGCACCTGCACACAGACTCGGAAAAGAATCTCTATGAAATACGCAAAAACGCAAAGAGCTTAGAATCAAAGTATGCCTCTGTTACTTGTCTAGGATATGTTTGAAATGATTTTTCTAGCAACTGCAATGACATTGCAGAGCAAATGTTGCCAAGAGATACCCATTGACTTAGTAGCATTTCACCCATTGTTACAAAAAGATTAAGAGCGAATCTCCTTGACCACGATACAGTTTTGGAGGAGGGGTGGGGAAAATAGATTCCAAAACATAGAGAAGGGCCCCATTTCAGGAAGGATCATGTTCCCCATGCCATTCTCTCATTTTCTCTATTGTCCTGCAACTTGAAAAAAAGTTTTAAAAATTGTTTTTATAAGTTTATGGTTGAAGTATTTTTATTGTTGTTGTTCTTTTAAAAGCTGCTTGCTTTCTTTTCCCATGATTCCCACTAACTGCATAACTTCATTTCTTTATTCGCGGGGACCCTCGGCACGACTTCACTGACGTTTTGGGAAGTTAAATGTTCTGTTCCCATAAACACCAAAAATATCCACAGGCTTTTTAGGCAGTTGTTGGAAAGGCAGCCCTGACTTGTCCTGACCAGCGGGGGACAGCCAGGAGCCAGATTATTTGATTTCCATCCGATTAATTCATACCCTTGAGGGTGAGGTGCTACCTTCACCTCAGGCCTTCCCTTGAAGCTTCAGAACGGGCTGAGGGCTACTCTCCTTCGAGGCCCCTGCTAACCGAGTTCCTGGCTCTGCCTCTCCTGCCTCACTTCACACCTGTGCCCATTGGTTTTCACTGGACACTGGGCTCTTCTCAGTTTCTTGAACAATCTAGGCTTCTGCATCTTTGCACATGCTGTTCCCTCTGCCTGGGATGCTTTTCCCTCCTTCCCAATCATCTCGTTAAGGAAGGCTTCTATGCTACCAGAACAGGAAAACCCTTTCATTTCATGTCCTCCTAACACCCTATTTTGGTATGGTTGTCTGTATGACCGTCTAGGACTATTGTTAGTAACTGTAGTTATACTTCCTTGTTGTAGTTTGCTGGGGGGGGGCGGTGTGTTAGCCTGGGAGGTCCTGAGCCCTTCCTGTGAGGACCCACGTCCACACACAAACTCACAAGAAACTTCTGGGCTGATACCGTATGCTTTACAGCGAGACCTGTGACTACCAGTAGTTTCTTCAGTGACCTTGAAAGTTGGGGGCAGGGGTCGAGGCTAGAAGCATCTGTTTCCCTTTTCTGTTCAACATTTGTTTTCCCAGAAATTAAGAATGGCTCCTTTTTCCTTTTCCTTAGTTTTCTCTGTATTGCTTGCTAATTCATCGCCAAACTTAGCTCAGGCTGTTTATATCTCCCTTCCTATGACCAAACGTGTTAGGTGTCCTTCAGCACTGAATCGTGATGAAGCGGCATCTCCCAGAGCCTTCTGACGCGCTCTCGGTATGGCTGGGCTCACTCTCGCCCACTGCTGGTGGCTATGCAGAATGGCATGGCCACTTTGGAAGAGAGTTTGACAGTTTCCTATAAAACCAGACACACCCTTACCATTCCATCCTGCACTTGCACTCCTTGGTATTTACTCAAATGATTCGAACATTTACATCCACACAAAAACCTACACACAGATATTTGAGAAGTTCTATTCATAACCGCTAAAGCTTGGAAGCAACCAAGATGTCCTTCAGTAGGTAAATGGATATATAAACTGAGCTACATCCAGACTATGAAATATTATTCAGTGCTAAAAACAAATGAGCTGCCGAGCCACGAAAAGACGTGGAAGAAATGTAAATGCATTTTACTAAGTGAAAGAAGCCAGTCTGAAAAGACTATGTACTGTATGATTCCAACCATGTGACCTTCAGGAAAAGGCAAACCTATAAATCTTTCAGAAAAAAAAAAGCAGGAGGAAATATTCACAACTTCAGGTTTGGTGAAGAGTCCTTAGACATGACACCAAAAACATGATCCATAAAGGAAATAATCAAATCGATAAGTGAAAAGACAAATCACAGACTGGGAGAAAATATTTCTGAACCACATATCTAACAAAGGAGCAGTACCTGGAATGTGTCAAGAGCTGTCCAAACTCTGCAGCAAAACATCATACAGTCCAATTCAAAGACGGGCAAAAGGCTCGGAGAGAGGTTTCACCAACGTGGATATACTGACGGCAAATAAGCCCACGAAAAGATGTTCGGCATCACTACCTGTTAGGGTAAATTAAAGCTGCAGGGAGATATTGCATCTATATAAATAGCCAATAAAAAATAGTGATGATACCAAATGCTGGCGAGAATGTAGAGAAACTGCGTCTTTCTACACTGTCGTGGGAATGTAAAATGGAACAGCTACTGGAAAATAGTTTGGCAGGTTCTTATACAACCAAATATATACTAAATGTATGACGCAGTAATTGCACAGTTAGGCATTTATCACAGAGAAATGAAAACTTATCTTTTCAAAAACCTGAATATGAATGTTATAATATATCATTATTCGTAACAGCCCCAAACTGGGCACAACCCACATGCCTTTCAGCAGGCGAACGGTCAAGAAAGCCATGGTACCACCACACCACGGACTATTATAGAAATAAAAAGCTACAGACTATGATATATGTAACAACTTGGATGGATCTCCAGAGAATTACTCTGAATGAAAAAAATAAAAAGCCAATCTTGAGGGTTATCCACTTTTTTTTTTTAACCACAATTAAAAGAAGTTCAGACATTTTTGTTTCTCTGATCCCAGTCAGATGGATTTACTCCCAGTCCACACAATGTTTGGCAAAGCAAGATTTGTCTACACAATTTCAACACAGTGTTTGCAAACACCTGACAGGTTGTTTCCCACTTTAGACTTTGGAATATAATTTCTCACTATGTTCAGCTGTTACGGATACCACTTGGGCCAATGGAAAAAAAAAAAGAGCCTATTGAATCCATATATTGTATCTATAGGATAGTACCAGAAAACTAGTGTTACCACTGTGGAAACTAACTACCAAACATAAACTTGGGAATCTCCCTCCTCTGGCTCTTCCCTCATGGCTGAAGAAGGCTTTCCACACATGGCCATTTGTATGGAAGTCTCATATGCAAAGTGGGTATTTCTGCAGAGAAAAAAGGGAACAATTTTGTGAATAGAAATAAATCTTACTAGAATGTACAAGTGGAAAGAAGAAAGGTTATGTACTCTATGTTTCCATTTCTAAAACCTCCTCTAAAAGACAAAATTATAGAGATGGAGACTAGATGAATGGTTGTCAGGGGTTAGGGATGGTGGGGGAGGGGTAGCATGAAGGAGTCCCTTTGTGGTGATTAATCTTAAAAAAATGTTTGAGTTATAGTTGACATATAACATTATATTAGTTTCAGGTATACAAAATAATGTGGTGATTAATCTTGATTATGGTAGTGGTTATGTAAGTCTATGTAGGTGATCAAATTGCATGAAACTAGATCACATACAAACACACACAAATCAGTGCATGTGTAAAAAACTGATGGGGGGCACCTGGATGGCTCAGTCAGTTAAGCCTCTGACTCTTGATTTCGGTTCAGGTCACAATCCCAGGGTCATGAGATCGAGCCCCTGGGGCTTGTGCTCAGCACAGAGTCTGCTTGTGGTTCTCTCTCTCCCCATTCCCCTCTCCCCACAATTCTCTCTAAAATCAATGAATCAATCAACCTTAAAAAAATACCTAATGAAATCTGAATATGGTCTGTAGATTGTACCAATGAAAATTTTTCCTTCTGATACTATATGTAATATAGTATGCTAGATGTTACCATTGGGGAAGGCTGGGTGAACGGGACATGGGACTTCTTCGTACTATTTTTCAGCTGCCTGTGAATTTCTATTTAAAAGGGTTAAAAAAAGTTAAAAAAAAAAGTTAAAAAAAAAAAGCCAATGACGCAACAAAATAATTACAGCACGCATGACAAAGTGGTGGTGGATTCCCAGGCATTTGTTATAATCATGTTTGCACTTCCCTGAAATATTTCCCATAATTAAGAAAAATGGCACAGGGAAGATATTTTGTTTTTCTTTCATAGCAGTGGATTAAAAAATACCTAGGAATTGCCCACAACCTCATTATGAGTCAACAGGATGGCAAAGCTGCCAATGAAACACGGATAAAGATTCTAGTTAATGAATGTAGTTCTATACTGGCAACTCACAGCAAGGACGGAAATTTGAGGGGTAGCTTCATTATAGGGTGACAGTTATTTTCCTCTTTATGTCAGAGATGGTGCAGGATGTGGAAACTGTCATACAAATAGTTTTAGGAACTGGGGATTTCTTTATGCAGGAAAGAGAAAAGTTATATAACAGCTCTTTTTCATATGCTTTGAGTGCTGTCATGGAGACAAAATTGACTTCTTTTTTTTTTTTAAAGAGAGGCTTAGAACAGATGGTGGGGAGAGCTGGTGAGACAGTGGGAAGAGTAGACAGACCAGTGGAATAGAATAGAGACCCAGGAATGAACTCTCACACATATGATCAAATGATTTTTGATAAGGATGCCAAGACCATTCAATGGGGGAAAAGACAGTCTTTTCAACACATGGTGCTGGGACAACCAGATATCCACATGCAAAAAATGAAGCTGGACCCCTACCTCACACGATATACAAAAATTAACTCAAAATGGAGGCTGGACCTCAATCTAAGACATTGAGCAAAAAAGACTCTTAGAAGAAAACATAGAACAAAAGCTTCCCAACATTGGATTTGGTAATGATTTTTTAAATTATTTTTTTTAAAAGATTTTATTTATTTATTCGATAGAGATAGAGACAGTCAGCGAGAGAGGGAACACAAGCAGGGGGAGTGAGAGAGGAAGAAGCAGGCTCACAGTGGAGGAGCCTGATGTGGGGCTCGATCCCACAACGCCGGGATCACGCCCTGAGCTGAAGGCAGACGCCCAACCTCTGTGCCACCCAGGCGCCCCTGGTAATGATTTCTTGAACACGACACCAAAGGCACAGGTAAAAAGACAAATTGGACTCCATAAAAATGTAAACATTTTGTGCACCAAGAGGCACTATTCAGAGTAAAAGGGCAACCCACAGAATGGGAGAAAATGTTTGCAAATCATATATCTGATATGGGTTTTATTCCCACAATATACAGAGAACTCCTAAAACTCAGAAGCAACAACAACAAAAACAAAAAACATCCCAATTAAAAAATGGGCAGAGGACTTGAGTAGACATTTCTCCACAGAAGATAAACAAATGAAAATATGCTCAAATTACAAATTGTTAGGAAAAAGTAAGTCAAACCTATAATGAGATATCACCTCACACCTACTAGGATGGCTACTGTCAAAAATGAACCCTCCCCCCCAAACCCAGAAAACAAGTGTTGGCGAGGATGTGGACACATGGGAACCCCTGTTCACAGTTGGGAGTGTAAGTAGTGCAGCCGCCATGGAAAACTGGATGGTGGCTCCTCAAATAATGAAAAATAGAACTAACCATGTGCTCTAGCCATTGCATTTCTGAGTATGTACCCCCAAAGAACTGAAAGCAGGGTCCTGAAGAGATATTTGTACACTCATCTTCGTCACAGCATTATTCACAATAGCCAGAAGGGGGAACAACCCAAGTGCTCTGCGGATTAGTGGATGGAGACGCAGAATGTGGTCCATACCTACGATGGAGTAGTATTCAGCTTTAAAAGGAAAGAGAATTCTGCAATTTGCTACAACATGGAGGGACCTTGCAGACATTACGCTGAGTGAAATAAGCCAGAGCCAGCCACAAAAAGGTAAACGTTGTATGATCCCACTTACCTGAGGTACTTGGAATAGTCAAAATCATAGCGACAGGAAGTAGAAGGGTGGCTGCTAGGTGAGGGGAGGGGAGAATGGGACCTGCTTAACAGGTACAGAGTTTTGGTTTTACGTAATGCAAAGAGCTATGGGGATGGATGGTGGTGATGGTTGCATAGCAACATGAATGTACTTCATGCCACTGACTGCATCATTAAAAATGGCTAAGATGGTTCATTGTATATTATGTATATTATATCAACAATTTTTCAAGAAAGGGTAAAAAAAGGAGTCTGGGGACGAATGGTTGGGATGGCTGGGAAAACAGAGGGAGATCCCAAGGTTCAGGTGGCACTGAACAATAGGGTGGGGAGTCACGACAAGGCTCCGTCGAATGGAATGCTTGACAGAAGCTGGAAGAATGTAATTTTGGGGATGCTGAAGAAAAAATTTCCATAACAAATGACCTCCAGAGTAGGTGACAATTCCAAGATTCAGATTCTAGATGTAACTGATATGAACAGTCAGACCTTGCTGTTCATGAAAGTACAGACAGAGCCATAATGACACCATACCCAAGAATCTGTACTTGAGCCAGACTCATTCAAATAAACGCCTTGAATCTCCTCTTTGGGCATGATCATGATTGTGTGCAGCTGCAGGATTCCCTGTATCCATCTAGCCTGAGAGTCCTAAGTGAGCTTATTTTCTAAGGTCCCTTAGACCAGGTTCTGGTACACGGTGGGGTGGGGAAGTGGTAGTGGGGAGGAGATTGCTCACCAATAACCAGAACTCTCTTCTGCCAGTCACCTGTGTCTCAGGCCCTGGTGGGCATGGCCCTCTTCTCCTCTTCTCTTCTGCTGGGTGTTGGCCCATGGTCTGCCTAAATCCATAGCTCATCTTCTCAAACACACCCCTCTACTCTATATCTCACATGTCATGTCAACAGGTTTGGACACGGCATGAGAATATGATAGATATTTGATATTACAAATATCCTGGGGAAGTCTTACATGGAGAGTCCACGGATGGTCATGACTTCTCAGAAACGCCTGAAAATAGTCTGTATTTCTGTTGTGGGTGGAGTTACTAAATGTTTTAATGATAAATATGTACTGTCTTAGAGCTTCCTATCCCAAAAATATAGGATCTCTTGAGGAAGCTATACCATTCACTATAGTTGGAGTGCGCAGTATATGTTGTGATTCTCACGTTGCAAGTCCCCAGGCTAAGGGAGTGAATCTTGCAGGGACTAAGGAGGGAACCGAGAGATCGGAGTTGTTCACCATTGAGTATGAACCCTCATGTACAGTTGGTGGGAATGCAAATTGGTACAACCACTGCAGAAAACAGTAGGGAGTTTCCTCAAAAAGTTAAAAATAGAGGGGTGCTTAGGCGGTTCAGTTGGTTAAACATCCAACTCTTGATTTTGGCTCAAGGTTGTGAGATCGAGCTCCACATCGGGCTCCATGCTGGGCATGGAGCCTCCTTAAGATTTCTCTCTCCTCCTCTGTCTCTCCCCCCACCACTCTTAAAAAAATAAAAACAGAATTATCCTATGATCCAGTAATTCCACTACTATTCTATTTACCCAGAGAAAATGAGAGCATTTAACTTGGAAACATACATGCACCCTATGTTTATTGCAGCATTATTTATAGTAGCCAAGATAGGGAGGCAACCAAGCGTTCATCCATAGATTAATTATAAAGAAGATATGGTGTATGTATATATACATATATTTATGTGTATAATGTGTGTGTGTGTATATATATATATATATATATATATATATATATATATATAATGGAGTATCACTCAGCCATAAAAAAGAACGAGACTCTGCCATTTGCAACAACATGGATGAACTTAGAAGATATCATACTGGGTGATATAAATCAGACAGAGAAAGACAAATACTATATGATTTCACTTACCTGTAGAATCTATAAGCAAAACAAATGGACAAACAACAGACTCCTAGATACAGAGCACACTGGTGGTTGCCAGAGGGGAAGTGGATGGGGGGGGATGGGTGAAACAGATATAAGGAATTAAGGGGTACAAACTTCCAGCTCCAAAGTAGAGAAATCATAGAAATGAAAAGTTCAGGGTAAGAAAT
Organism: Ailuropoda melanoleuca; assembly: GCF_002007445.2. Taxonomy (NCBI): domain Eukaryota; kingdom Metazoa; phylum Chordata; class Mammalia; order Carnivora; family Ursidae; genus Ailuropoda; species Ailuropoda melanoleuca. The sequence continues at coordinate 37,477,132 of NC_048223.1, forward strand.
GCCGTCAATAAAATTGCAAAACATTGCCGACAGATAGTGACTACACTTACCATGGTGAGCACTAAGTAATGTATAGAATTGTTGAATCATTTTGTTGTATACCTGAAACTAATATAATGCTATATGTTAATTATACTTAAAAAAAAAAGAACATGAAGAGATGCATGTGTTTGGCTATCAAACCCATCCGAGCAGAATGAAACTGTAAGTAACTTTAGATGATGTAGTATGTGAAATGCATAGCAAGACAGTTTCTAGCTCAGCTCCATAAGGGGCCATGGGAGAAGATGCTCATTTCCGCAGGTGTGGAAGTGGCCAGGGTCTCCTTCAGAGGGGCTGGGGAAGTAAAATGCAGTGGAAACATAATGTAGATTGAGGTGCTGCAGCCAGAAACAGGGAGCTAGATATGTAAACACGGCAACATGAGCATATCCCTAAAAGATAAAACACAGAACGAGCTCCCAGGCTCAATACCACTTAAGTGAAACACGCAAAATAATACTATGTACATTTCTAAGGCCATGTATTCCGTTCACTAGAACTGGTGCCTCTGGGAGAGACAGAAATGTGAACGGGGATGGGGTGGGGTGGGTAAAGAGAAAACACAAAACAAGAAAAGGCTTTGAGGGGTATGAATCTGATTAACCAACTCTGTGTAGCTGAGATCCCCACCCCCACCCCAAATAAAGGTTTTCCCTTTGCTTCCATCCAGTCAGACTTCAGGATTTGAAGGGTACATACTTAGGACTTAAGGCAGTTGTATTCTGAGTATCTTATACATGGTGGAGTGGCAACTGTTTGCTGTCTTTGATACGGACACTATGCAGGGCACCTGGCTGGCTCAGCTGGTAGAGCGCGTGACTCTTCATCTCGGGCTTGTGAGCTGGAGCTCCATGTTGGGTGTAGAGATTACTTAAAAAGTAAAAAAAAAAAATCTTAAAAAATTATGTACACTCCTCTTACTCCTTAATCACACACTCCCTATCTTCCTTTGTGGGCAGGCAGATTTTTTTATGACTAATTTCTGGTTAGTGTCGTATGGGACTTCTGGGAAGGCTAACTAAAAGGGAGGAGGCATGTGCCATTTTATCCTCCTCTCTACTGTTGGCTTGGAATGTTGCCATGATGGCTGGTACCCTGGTAGCCATCCGAAACCATGAAACAACTTTAAGAATGGAAACCACACGCCTAGAAAGATAGGAGCTGATATCCTGATGATCCATGAATCTGCATACGAGAACTTAATGACCCAGACCTGGTCTTCTTTTATGTGAGAGAGGAACATACTTCTATCATGTTTAAACCATTGTTATTTTGGATTTTTTTCTATTACGTGGAGCTGGATATTAACTGATAAGGTGGGTTCTGAATAGATGTCGATTTGGAGACAATTTCATTTTTCTTAATCTGTCATTTCTTAGAAGAAAGTTTTCCTGGAAATGCTTTTAAAAATGCCCCTTGGTTTTCATCTATTTGGTGTCTTCCGAGGGTAGTAGTTATACCTTTCTTGAGATTTGTTTTAATTTTTTGGATCCTTTTCAATTATAGAAGAACCATATCAAATAAAGTATAAAATGAGCTGGACTAAACTTTGAGGCAGAACAGAGGTTTGGCAGCAAGCCCGCATCAGCACAGAGCTGGCGATACTCTGTTATACCCACTTCAGTTGGGTGTGTGCATAGAATGAATAGACGTGATCTCAGGGTCAGGCGGCTTTGCTGATGGATAGCTGCCAGTTGTTCTGATAATGCAGGCAGAGCTCTAAGTAAGCACTTACATTAAGTCTATTACTAAGCACAGTAACCTGCTGAATGGACAGACTTTAAGGACCAGATGCAATCTGGCGGGCTGAAAACTCCTGATTGAAGGGGGCTGACATTACTAATCGGTGATTTTTCTTCCTCTTAATTGTGTATCTTTTCATTCTTTTGAGGTTGTCCAGACATTTTCCTGGCTTAAGGAAACAGGTTGGGCAACCTTAGAGAAAAGTACTTAATTAGTATTAGTGATGGTGGCAGGCCCTGTTAAGCCAGGAAGCATCTGGAATTAAAAGGCTTGAAATTACTCACTGGACCATTGCCCTCAGAGTCAGGCTCATCAATGCTCTTTGTTGCAAACAAATCTCTTCCCTTTCTAGACTGGCAATTTGGGATCTCTTTTGGCTTAGCAACTCACACTTTCCCAGATGGGATTTTATTGAAAAAATAATTTGCATATGCTTCATTGTTACAAGAGAAATGTGTGCTTACTGTAGAAAACTAAAATTCAGTTAAGTGACAAAACAACAAAGCTAAAACGTTGACAATCCCATCTACCTAAAGGCAACCATTTTTAACCGCTTGGTGTGTATCTTTTCACACCCCCTTCCACACTGTGTGGTTTATTTGTGCATGAATTTTAACTACAGGGCAGTAAAGTAAATTTTAACAAGTATAAAGGAGTGAGTAATGAAACAGAAAACAAAAACCAGCAGATCTGATTGGTACAGCCAAAGGCTTATTCTTGAAAAAGACTGGTAAAATAGATATATCTTTGTTGGTCTCCTCTGAGGGAAAAAGAGAAAAACACACAAGTGAACAACATTTGAAGTAAGCACAGGGACGTAACTAGACAGATGGAGATTACAAATCTAAGAGAACACGATGTTTGTAAACGTGTAAGGATGCTACCGAAAAGGTTCTGGGAAAATGCTTGGTGGCTGGTGGAAACACGTGGAAGCAGTCTACTCGCCATGAGGCATCCACTCCATTTAATCTGGGCACTTTTATCTTAAGTGCACTCACCCCGGCAGGTGAGTGATGCACAGAGAAGGTGGTGGCTGAGGGAAGGAGGCCACGGATGGGGGCCAGTTCAGCCACATTGAGGGGGTTGCTCGTGCATGACTAGACAGACCTGCACATGCTGTTCAATGCTCACCGAGTACTGCACTCAAACCCTGTCTTCAACACCCTAAAAAGGTTCAAGTTCTGCATTAGCAAAGAAATTACAGACCCAACTCCTGAATCATTTGCAGCCATTTTTTATTCCAAACATGTATTTTTGTAAACCTGCATTTCCCAAACAGTGCAAGTGAATTAGAAGTGACTGCATAGACTTTAATACACGTGACTTTGTAAGGAGGAACACCTCTCCCACCAAAATTCCTCAACGGAAATATACATGGATGCATCAGTCAAGTTCTGGAAGTGAAGTTAGCGTGGGTGTCTGCCGTGCAATTAATCACTCGTAAAGCTTTTAAACTCACTTTGCCCATCACACCGTGCACGTTAGAATTAAAAAAAAAAAACAAAAAACAAAACCTTAACAAAGTCTGAAATCTAGATCATTGTGCTATAAAGCATTGCACCACATGGGAAATTTGTTCATTATCCCCCCAACGTGCTGAAAACCGGAAGACATTCTAGAAGGTTCATCTTGGCCCTACTGGCTCCGTATCCTCCCTTCAGCCATTCTTTGCTTCAGAAAATATTCTCACTGTGTATACCACTGCTCTATAGAGCAGTGCAGCACATTGCCGAAACCGCTGTCCATTGGAGCTTTTCTGAAATGACACGCACTTTCTGCCTTCTGTCTTCTACAGGGCCCTTCCCCGCATGACCGTCCTTCTGCAGTGCCTCTAAATTCCCGGAAGTTTGAGTCAGGGGTACGTAGGTTTCACCAAATGCACATTTCTGATGTGACCTATGTGTAACTGAATGGCATTCCCCTGGCCATAAAGCCTTTTCCAAAAATAAAAGTAGTCGAATAACCTTTAAAAAATGACCCTCTAGGGCTTTAACAGGTAGCATACAGCACATGTATCACTTGGGGGATCTATTATACTTACGCACTGAAAACAGGTCTCAGATGTTCCTGCTAGTTTTCTGTTTGCTTTTAGCCTCCTTGTCTTTGGCTCAAAGACGGTAGGCTACGCATGACTTGGTGAAGGACAGCTATTGGATTTTCTACAACATTTATCAGACTTCAGAATCCTCCTGGTGATGGAATCTTCCCGAAGAGCTGACTGAGAGACCTGATTCCTGATGTCTGCCTGTCAGTCCCCATAAAGCCAGTGGGCCCACTTCCTTCTCCTAGTGTCACCTTGCTCCTAAACTTCATGGCCTCTTCTTGGTGACAGATCTAGGACTCATGGTGGGGATGTTCTCAACTCATGAGTCCCATATCAACGAAGCATAAGCGAATCATTTTTGAACAGAGGGCATGATTTTCCTCAATTTTTACAAAGGTCCTTTTTCATATTTAAAAAGCGCCTCCATATTTCTGACAGTGAAAACCATACTGAACCTGTAACTAAAAGCTGCCACAGTTGGGTAAGAGAGACTATCTGACAGGATTCCACAGGGAGCCCATAGGAGCAGGAACGTTAGAAATGGGAATGCACTGTGGACTTTTAAAAGAATATTCTGGAGGAGTAACACACAGACACCATTCACCCTGCCTGCTTCCAATGAGAGCCTCTTGGGAGCTTCTGAGCTGGGGCGGAGCTGGATAGATGCCCAGCTGAGAGCGGGCTCACAGTGGCTCGGCATCTTTATCCACGTGTTAAATGGCTCCCTGTTGCCCCACCTGCTACTTGGCCCCATCGGACATGCAGTGGAACCAGCCTTCCCCAGACAGATTCCTGGAGTGGCTGCCGGTGTTTGCTCCTGGTGATGCCAACGCCAATTTTTTAAAAAACTGTCCTATGAAGCCTTAGTGATCGCCTGAGTGTATGAGTACCCTTGTGGGTCTACCATCAGAATCGACCAGAGGCGAAGAGATCCTGGCTCTGAGGCTGCCCGCAGGAGCAGGGTGAGTCCTCCTCCAGACCACCGCCGTGCGTCCGCACCCCTTGCGGGAAGCTGGTTAGTGGCTATAGCGGCATGTGTCCAAAGCCACTGATGGAGCTGACCCAGGCCTAAAAAATCACCTAAGAATCTTCAATGGTTTATTAAAGGACAGTGTGACACAGTGAACAAGAATCCATCCAAGGAAAGCTACAGACCCCCTGTGGGGTCTCAAGGGAATCCACACTCTACACTCCCCTTGCAGGGAGGTCTGGCTTTCCAGGCCAAACGTGCCTGTGGTGTTCTCAGGGGAACTCGCAGCACCTAGCACCGCAGGGGCCACCAAGTATCCTTGAAAGGAGTGACTAAGACCCGCTCAAAGCTGCCTTTACTACTTTTGATAAAAGTCCCAGGTGAACTCTGAGAACTGGTTTCTTTGCCTGCATCCGCCCAGTGGCTACCTCTGTGCCTCCGTCCCTCCATTAGAAGCAACATCCCTGACTTCTTTCGAAGATCAGCCTCGTTCATGCCACAGACCCTCTGGTTTGGTTGTCTATCCCCATATTCACCAGATGGGACACGTGATACATACACCGTCTTCCTGCATCAGAATCAACTGCATAATGAGGGATGAAAAGACACTTACGTTCCATGCCGGGTTCACAGCTGCCCAGCACTCTCACGATTCTGGCCCACCTTGAGATTTCTTTGCAAATATTAGCCAAGTACGTGCACAGAAAACCTGTCTCCTCTGGAGCACAGTTCTGTGTCTTTGCAACAATGTTCACAGACCCCACAATATGTTAGTTTCCAGCAAACAAGGCCGAGCGAGAAAGATCTTTCGTCTTATTTGTTTCACTCCCATTTGATGCCATCTGTTAAGTACCTGGGGCATCAGCGGGCCATAGTAAGCCACAGGTTTTAAGGACTCTGTCAGACCCTTTTCTTAGCCACATGGTTTTTCTCTCAGCACAGGGTTTGTGGGGACAGCAGCCAGAGCTGCCACAGGCACTGACTGTTCACTGTGGGCCAGGCGCGGTGCGGAGCACACTACACCCATCGTCTCATTGCCCTTTTAGAAAATCACATTGCACTCAAAACCGGGCAGCAGTGCCTCTGATAATAAACACGGTCAAATGGGGAGACTGGAACTGAGGGCCCCAACTCAGCACTTGTGCATGCAGGAGGCAGGGCAGATGTCTGTGCTATACCCAGATCCCTGTGCATCACTTCTTTCACATTGTGTCTGGACGACCCCCCCCACCCCCCGCCGGGGGGCTGGGGCTGCACTTCCAACTTTCCTTTAGAGGACTGCCCTCCGGCTACTGGAGACGGTCTGCCAGCAGGAACCGAGAAGAGTGGGAAGTTTACACCTCCCCTGGGTACAAGGATATGAAAGCTCAGCTCCTTTGCCTTAGGTTGGGGCAACTCTGAGACCTCACTCGCCCTCCAGAGCGCTTGCAGGATCAGGCTGAAGCTACCCTCCATGGGATGTCCTCTGAAATGGCACGATTACCTGGCTTCCTCCCCTCCCCTGCCCTGCTTCCCTCACACCCCTACTGCCATCTTCTGGGCCCAGGACGCTCCCTTAATCAGTTACTTGCATGCAAATCCTTGTATCAGAGTCCACTCTTTGGGAACCTCACTGAAGACACTATTTTAAAAACGAAGGACAGGTTGAATGGTCGGTCAGCTCTGGGAGGGGATCTGCAGTCACCATTCGCTGGGACAGCAAGAACGAGAGGGGAAGTGGAGACCTCTGAACTCGATGAAAAGGCAACACATCACAGCATTCAGACACAAGTCTTTGCTCGGTGAGCACCGATTGAGTCCCTGTGGTGTGTGGACTCTGATGCATGATGTCCAGGACGAGACACCATTCTGAGGTTTACCAGATGACTGAATGGCCTTGCCCCAGGCTCTCATCTCAGTCCAGGCTGAGGAGGGTATGGTGTCTGCTGTACAGGTGATAGAGAGTGGACCTGGGCCAGGATCAGGTTTTTCCACCCAAATTCCTGCTGGAAATCTCCAATGGAAGGTACATATGAAGAACCACTCATAGCTCTTTAACACATTACTTCGAACTTGACTCCAGCAATAAAGATGTGAACTGTCTTGGGGTCTCGCCACCACCACAGTTCATACGCAGCACCGCCAGCTCCGTGGATTCACCCCACGAGTTTTCTTCAGATTATTTTATCCGCAAGTCTCTTTTAACAGCAAGTTCCAAAGCACAATCAGGTTTTTATCATTTAAAATTTGTATGAATGCACATGTACTTCCAAGCTTTCAGGCCAGATATCAGTGCTTGAGTGAATTATATAACTATTGAATAGAAATAATAAAACATCGATACAAATATAAAGACATAATCAGTATAAAAGGCTTATATTTATAAAAATACTTTTAGGTAACAGTTTTCCCCTGAGGGTTGACCACGCGTGTTGCATCCATAAATATTGCTCAGCTCTGTAACTTGCTTTCCAAAGGTCGGAGTTCATCTCTAAAAGGACATGGGTGGTGGCTCCAGTCATGTGACCTGGCCAGAGTGGCTGCCTCAGGTTGGCTCCTGGGCTTGGTAACATGAGGAAGAGAACAGCATCAGTGGGGCCTCCGAAAAATCTGGAGAAGATTCTTTCTTCCAAATATGGAAGATACAAAGCTCAAGGACAACAGGTGAATGATTGGGTCACGTGACTGGTGTGGCAGGTCACTGGTTTTTCTGGACCCAGTCCCAACCGTCTTCGTTCTCTTTCCGGTTTTTCTCAGCTTCAATGATTTCTTTGTACCTTCGGCGAAAGAAGCCCATCTGAAAGGCAGAGAGAGAAGCCAGGTTAGAATGCTGGAGAATCAGTCGTTGTGGTCTGCTGGGTGAGGAGGACGTATGGCCTACACTCACAGAGCTGGGAGGCTCGGAAAACCCCTCAGAGGAGACCGACTTAGGAGAAGCATTATTGTGGCGCCACCTTTCAAAATGCACGGACTTCCCGCAGGTTATCTTCTGATTGTTCCTTGTAAAGGGCTTCTGGTGGCGTGTTTCCCGAATGGTGTGCCAGGGAGCCCTCGTTACTGAGCATTATGTAAAGGCATTTGGGAGTAAAATAGGTTTCATGGTCAAATAAGTTTGGGAAATGCTGCATTCTTTCTTCCTTTAAGAGCTATGGAATGTACGGGAGCCCAGTCAGGGTCTAATAAAGCCTTAGTAAAGGATCTAAGAAACTCAGGGACTTGGCCTTTCGGGAGCTCATTTGGCTTTTGATAAACCTACTCCTATCCTGGGAGACATTAGCCACTGTGGGGTAAATGATAAATACTCTCTCACAGAATAGGCTTTTAAAAGTGTCTGCAGTCTACCTCGCTGCCGCTCTAGACCTTTCTCTCAGACCTGTGACACACGCAGTGCCCGCACCACAGCTAGCAGCGTGAACTCCCCTAGAACTGGCACCTTGCCGGCTCCTATGGCAGTTTCCTTTAGCTTCGTTCCGGAAAGACCTTCCCCTCTGATGTCTTATAGTTTTGCACATACTGGAGGGCGAGCTTCCGGCTCTTCTCACCCAGGTGTCACTGCCTGATATGTAAGCCATTTTTGTAGCCCTGTTGACCTTTTCCCACGCTCAGGGAGATCCCGCCCGTCTTGTCCTTTGCTCACTGGCATTAGTGGCCACTGTTTCTGAAGTCAGACATCCCTTCCTGCCTCTGCCCTTAAACATGACCAGCTGTGGGTTACTCCCACTCCCTCTCTTCTTGGGTGTGACAACCCTCAGGTGCATGACCTACCAGTTTCCCGGTGGAACGTGCTGGCAGGGGTAACTGGTCTTACTGCGTCTTTTTGGCTTCCTTCTCTTTCCTATCTCGCTTCCGTGCTCTGATCAGTGTTTCCTGAGGTCACCTTGCAAATCAATTACCTACCCTCAAGCCCCCATTTCAGCCCCCTCGAACGGAGGGACTCAAACAGCCACACACGTTCGGTCTGCCGTTGGCCGGTCTCGTGAGCCTGTAATCCTGTCGTCATGCGGGAAGATGCTCACGACCCGCGATTTCTACAGCGTGCTGCCAAGAGCGGATATAAACCCTGCCCCGAGGGAATCCGCACGCAAGCCCAGCTCTCACGCGCACATCTCCCCCGACTCCTTCACTACGAGCTGGGCACCCACAGTCATTCTGATGGCCACAATTCTTGCCCCCCAAGAAGGGGCTGACTAGCCTCACTGAAGACGAGAACTGTCAAGCCAGCTGCCGGAAGCACCTCCGCCCGCATTGCCAGGGGAATCCCGAGAGTTCGCTTTGAGTGGACTGAGGGGGTGGGTGCAGTCTGAGCGACGGGGAGGAAGCTTTCCTCAAACAACCGGCAAGGGTCTTGTGTTCTGAGCGTCCATCCTCATGGGCAGTTTTGTGGGCAGACACTGAGTTCCTAGGGTTTGCAGCCCTGGTGGTTTCTTCTCAGCATGCGCCAGAACCCCACTTTCTGACCCTCCCTCCACACCCCACCCACGCCCACACACGCTTTTTCTCTCCTTAAATCTCTACCACCTTCTCCCCTCGGCAAGGAATGTGGAACAGGGGCTTGGCCTGGACGTTCTGGAAAAAGGCCCTCCGAGCACACCCACAGGAGGTCAGAAGAGCAACCCACGACTTACTGGAAAGGTCTGAGGAGTTACTGCTTGAAATACCATTACAATAAAGACGTGCTTGACTGGGCAATATGTCATGAGCACCTTCCGAGCTCAGGAGAACATAATCATGAGACTGAGGCTGGATGTGAAATGGAAATGAGAGTCTTCCGCACAGAACTCTGCCGGCGGATGGTGCAATGCTTCACTGATCCCAGGTTACTCACTTTCCGTGCCAGAGAAGTAAGTTATCTCTATGGTGGCACTAATTGAGCAGGATTTCAACTGCTCCCTTGTTATCTTTCCCATTTGTCTTAAGTCTTAGAACTTCCAGAAGATAGGATTTGCGTGTTTTGTCCCTGGAGCTGAGCCTATCACNGTAAGTTATCTCTATGGTGGCACTAATCGAGCAGGATTTCAACTGCTCCCTTGTTATCTTTCAGGCCAGATATCAGTGCTTGAGTGAATTATATAACTATTGAATAGAAATAATAAAACATTTGTCTTAAGTCTTAGAACTTCCAGAAGATAGGATTTGCGTGTTTTGTCCCTGGAGCTGAGCCTATCACCTGGACTTGGCAGCAGTGATAAACTGCAAAAATGCCCACAGTCTTGCATTCCCCGCGTCCGGGCCCTTCACCATGTGACTCTGTGGCGGTTCCCACCCCTTGAATCTGCACTGTGACTTGTCCTGACAATTCGGTTCCAGGCTTAGGCCTCAAGAGGCCTTGCACCCTTCTGCTTGCTCTCTCAGAACTCTGCCAGGCCTCCATGTGAGTGAGTTCGATCTAGATGAGAGTGCACCCAGCTGAGGCCCTCCTAGACCACCCAAGCCGCAACTGCCTGCAGGTGCAGACACGACATGTCCAGCTGAGGCCAGAGAACCCCCCTGCTCGGCTCAGCTCAACCCACAGACCTGTGAGCTATGTAAGATGTTGGTTGCTTTTAAGCCATCAAACTTTGGGGTGGTTTGTTATGCAGCATGAGGTGGCTGATACAGTACTCCGTGTTTTGTCTGACTTCCTGAATGAATGAACACCCACAGGAAGAGAGGCAGAGGGGCAGCTGATAGGGTTAGATCGAAGGAGCCTCACCGTGCCTTGTCCTGCTGAACAGACTTTTCATGTTCATCTCCAAGCAGCACAAGAGTCAGCTCACTTTCTCGTGGCTCTGCTAGCATAAGGATTTGAACTCGAGTGTGCAAACCATCTAGCAAGGATTTAGAGCACCTGGATTCCCTGTCACATGTAGCTATCACATGTTCTGTTACCAGAGATGTGAAGGCACCATTGTCTCCTGCCGGGATCCAGAGGCAAGCTCTTTTCTCTCAAGTAGAGTAGTGTCAGCATTAGTCACAAGAATCACCCCCCACCCCTGGAATGACTGGAATGCTGCTCTCAGAAACAGCTTTGCAAACTCTGTGCTCTGCTCCAACACGGCAGCATCTCAAGAGCCCTGGGCCCCATACAACCTGTGTGTAGTCTCTTAGATGGAAAGTTGGAGCTGCCACTGATGTTTGCCCTCCTTCTATGCAGCCCAAAGACCATTTCTTAAAACACAGTCCACTTCAGGGCTAGGGAGCGCTGGGTACAGTAGTGCAGGCCGTGCACTGCCTGCAAAGGGGGTGGTGCTCCTCACAGCACAGATACACTGGACACGTAAATGTATTACAACTATTTTCCAGCAGATGGCAGTAGAGTGTCCCCCCCAACGAAATCAGCAGCAGGTTTTCCGAATTTTCTGACAGATGAAGTGAAGTTTCTGAACGAAAGGGTGCTGTTTACTAGTCTGCACAAAGGTGCCATAGAGTCAAGTGGTGGCTCTGTCAAACTAATATTCTTTCTTGCATGATCAAGCTAACTCCACTTCCGAAAAACAGACTACCACCTTTGTGCTTTGGTTTGGAGCCTAGTTTTGGCTTTGGCTATAGAACCCAAAGTCCAGGCTCTGAGTTTACCGAGCAGTGGTCTCCCCCACCACGGTGTCACGCGCGGCCTGCCCAGGACTCCAGAGCGATGTGGCAGAGGGAGCCCAGAGTCCTGAGCACTGCTCACGCTCCAATTCCCTCCCCCCAGGCCACGTGAAGGTCATTTTCTGGCTGTGCCCCAGGCAGCGAAGGTATTCTCAGGCCTCGGTGGAAACACGAGGACAGCTTTTTATGTTGGTTCCCAAAGCAAACTCCAGACTCCCGTTTTCAAAGAGGTTTTGGAAATTTTGGGTAAACTGAATTTTCAATTTTTGTATTAAAGTATGGCTATATTGTGAAACAGTAAGAGTTATACAATTCTGAAAACAAAGATAAACCAGGACTTCAAAGACATTTCTCTTGCGCGGCAGGTCTTCCTCTCTCTTGGGCATAAACTCTCACTCCTGTTAGTCCTTGGGTTACTTTGGGGAAAACCTTTGAGATGTGCTGGGCAAACCCATTTTGGCTGCCAGCTGAGCCCACTGGGAATGATCGGTGATGAGCTAGACCCTTGGCAGCCCCATACTCCGTCCCGATCCAATGGAGTCAATGTTGTCCTGCACTTTTTCTGGAAGCTTCCAGGGCCTGCCTTGCCACTTGAAGGGCAAAAGGCTGTGTTTATAATGGTTCTGTCTGTAGTGGAGGAAACATTCATGGAAGCCCTAGAGGAGGAGAGACTCAAGCCAAGCTTTGCTCAGCTGCAAACAGAGGCAGCAGTGTGCTTTCCGGCTTTTTGTCTGTGCTGGTCCAGATAGGAGCCTGCAGCCCCAGAGAGTAGCTCCCTGAGCCCTCCTGACACTCACACAACTTTCTAATGTACATTCGTATCGAAAACCTGCCAGCAAACAACTAGGGAGACAGCAGATCCTATGAAGAGCGCTCATTAGAGAGGTGTTGTGGGAGGGTTGAGGCCTAGGAAGAAAGAAGGCCTGAGCAAGCTCTGGGGTCTGCACCAGCCTCTTCCTTCCCTGCCCATTTGGGGGTGAGTGAAGGACTAGCTGCACAACTCCACTGCGTCTGGCCTCCTGTGAGATCCCCACCCCCGCCTTCCCAGCCGTCGAGCTGCCTCTTGGGCAGCTATTCCGGGGACCTCGGACACACTCCTTCTTTGGACTAACTCGAGGCCTTATGTTTATGGGCCTCTTCAGTTCCTCGAGTATTTACACAGCGTGTCTCTGTCTTGAGATGTCAACAGTGCAACATCAGCCCAGTATTTACTTCTGAGCATAAACAAGTCCGCACTGAGCATCTCTGGCACATGGTTTTGATGGAGACACGGTGCCGCATGTTTTGTGTGGGAGTGTGCATGTATTGGTGCCTCTTTCTCTGGAGGAGAAGCAAGGATGGGTTCTCAGGGCCTGGCTGGAGGGAAGGTGATAACCCGGTGACCCTTGGAGGGGCTGCCAAAACTTACACATTCTCTGAGCCATTTTATAGATTTATTTTCCTAAGTGTTTCTGCGTGAGGTCAGAACTAACGCTCTCAAATAAAAACCATGAACCCAAAGTCAGCTTTAAAGCAGCAGGCTCTTGGAACAGGCCCAGCAGAGGGTTCGAGGCAGCCCTTTCCTGCCACGGCCTAACTCCTCACTGCTTGGGAAAGGGAAGAGCCTGGGGGTCCCGGCCTTTTCGGGAAGGGCCTGGTCACGGGGTTGGTGAGGTGGTGCCCCTCCCTTTGCGCCAAGACATCTCGGCTTGCAAAAGGGGCAAAGAGGAGGGAGGGGAAAGGTTCCTTGTTGAACGTGGAAGGGGAGGACGCAGAGTGTTTCTCTTCCACTGAGGGGTGGCCCATGTGTTTTGGCAAACAGCCCAAGGGAGGGAGGGAGGGAGGGAGGGACAGAGAAGGGGGGGTGGGGGGGGCCCTAAATGAGGCTTTTTCTTCTAAAGGAAAAACTTCTCCGTATCTCCACTCTTGTGTCACTTGACTCAGAGGCTGGCCTCAGGACTTGAAGGCACTTTTTAATGTGCGAGTCCCACACAAGGTTGTTAGCCCTGGGGCACTTCTGGACAGTTACACTTTCTTCTATCAACAGGCCTTTACCATTGTCTCGAAGAGGCACGGGGCCCAGGCCCAGAAGCTTCAAACCCCGTCAGGAGCCAAAGGAAAGGAGAGGGGAACTCATTTGGATGTTTCTCCCTTAAAAGAGTTTCACATTTCAAAGTTTTCTTCCTGCGTGGTGGTTTGGCAGGCTACTGTAATCCTCACACATAAAGTTTAAATTATGGCTCCCCGTGTCTGCTAACATCCCAGCTCTGGGAAAGCTGATTAGGATCCATTTCAGTATTTGAAGAAGGGTCTGGTTAGCTCGGGGCCCTGGTTGTGGATTTTGTGCTGGAGCCAGGGCCTGCTGCTGCCAAGCCTGCGAGCGCCTGGGATGCCAGGGGGCAGACCTTCGGGAAGGCCCTGGGGTCTGCCCAGAGGCAGGGGGGGGGTTGCCCTGAGCGGTAGGCAGGGAGTCTGGGTCCCGCTCTGGAAAAGGCGTCTGCCAACCTGTAAGGAGTTTCTATCATAGATAATCAGTGGGTGATGGGCACATTAGTAGGACCACAGTGACATGCAGGAGGGCTCAGGAGCTGAGTTTTAGCCAGCCACGCTCTGCTCACCTCTCTGGGTGTGTGTACTTGGCTCAGCCCCCATGTCTGGTCACTTAACCGCATTTCCCAGAGGTCTTCCAGGCTGAGTAAGGGCTCTTTGGTTGACCACTGTCCCTTTGCCCAGAGCCTGTCACCCAGTAGGGACACACTGCTGCTTGCTGAATGAAGGCACGAACCATCCTTCATGTACAGCGTGCCGACCCACAGGCCTGTGCGGCAGAAAAATGCAACAGCACGGCCACCTGCCCTGTTCCGTTTTCAGCACCACGCTACGATCCGTGTCTAGGTGGCGCATTCCCGGGAACAACCATTTCTGGCTCATCAGCTCGAGGGACTGGCAAGAAACCAAGACAGCAAGGTCGGGGGTCACTCTCAAGGGAACTTCAGGACTGTAGCTCTGTAAAGGGCAGAAGACGTGAACGGTGCTCACTTGTCTTCAAAGGCCCTCGTGAGGCAGGTCCTGGTCAGCAGTGGGAGCTGGGTACCACTCTGTGGCTTTCCCCTTGACAGGGAGGGAGGGAATTACCTATGAACTGTGGCAATAAGCCCGAACCATGAAGACCTCCCATGCAAGTTGANATGAACTGTGGCAATAAGCCCGAACCATGAAGACCTCCCATGCAAGTTGAATCAGGCTGGCCTTAGTCCAACGAATCAACGGACTTCTATGCTCTAGACTGTCAATATGATATTAGATCTTGATTCACTATACACAAGGCATCATTCTTAGGTTGTAGACACAGGAATCACAGTTGATGGGGGTCTGTAGGTGAAGTTTTAGGAATATGTAGATCTTCAAAATAATCCTACATTTCTCTTGCCATTTTCAATTTCCTCTAAAGTCAGCATACTTAGTTAGCCGTTTCAGAAAGACNCACTATACACAAGGCATCATTCTTAGGTTGTAGACACAGGAATCACAGTTGATGGGGGTCTGTAGGTGAAGTTTTAGGAATATGTAGATCTTCAAAATAATCCTACATTTCTCTTGCCATTTTCAATTTCCTCTAAAGTCAGCATACTTAGTTAGCCGTTTCAGAAAGACGTTTTTCTTAAAGAAACTCCCTCTGCCAACCTCCTGCCTGCCTTGCAGCTTTGGCTGAAGAGATTACCTACTCTGAAGGCTGTGTGCAGTCATGAATGTTGCACCAAGATTTACTTTTATTCCCTTTCTCTAAAGGAGCTCAATTGTGATTTTATCTCTGACACTAAGGGAGAGAAATGAGTTTCAAACACTTTAAAACAATAGTGACTTTTAAAGAAAAGACTAAGAGTCTGCCCATATTTCTGAACATTGTGAAGGTGGCAGATGAAACCCTTTGCCGCTCTTCCTATTGAGATGTGGGGCCTATTTCCCCTCCCTCGCATCTGGGCTGGCATGTGACCCCTCTGACCAACAGAATATGGTGAAGTGATGCCAGGCCAGCTCTGTGCCAGCCTTT
Organism: Ailuropoda melanoleuca; assembly: GCF_002007445.2. Taxonomy (NCBI): domain Eukaryota; kingdom Metazoa; phylum Chordata; class Mammalia; order Carnivora; family Ursidae; genus Ailuropoda; species Ailuropoda melanoleuca. Next base: position 37,492,510 of record NC_048223.1, read on the forward strand.
AAGAGGACTAACAGCTTTTACCGTGCTTTCTCGGTAAGAAGCCGCCGTGTAAGAAGAGAGACCCGTCCCTGGGGAGGTTCTGAGTCTACATGGGGGGGCGCTCCGCTGAGTCCGGCCCCCCAGCCATGCTCACCAAGTGCCAGCAATGTGAGTGAAGAGGTCTCGAACTCCTCAGACCAGACCAGCCACCAAATAAATGCCACCAAGTAACCCCACGCAATGTCATGGTGAGCAGAAGAATCACCCAGCTAACCCCTCCCTGGATTTCTGACCCATACATTTGTAAGCTATAACGTAATGGCTGTTGAAAGCCACGCAGCCCGGGGGCAGTTTGTTACATGGCAGTGGCTCAATGGTACAATATAAAAGCCCACGGTGTGGACAACAGCACCACTGCCAACCCTGAAACCTTGCTGGGGTGAATGCCTTTGCGGTATCTGCCTAATTTCCTTCTTCTATGCGATTTGGCCCAACCCCCTGCCTCCAGCCACAGTGGTGAACGTTTTCTCCCCCAGCCTTGCAGAACTGGGCATCAGAGCTGGCTGGTCAGCCTGTGGCTGGGGCTAGAAGTCACTGAGGTGTGCTTCTCAGGAGGGGCGAAGGGCACCTGTTTTCTTCCGTGTGCAGGGAAGGGTGGAGAGGCAGGTCTGCTTTGGGAGAACGTGATGCAGGTGTGAAGAGGGGCAGCAGTGAGGGGCTGTGTGGGACGAACGGAGCGAGGAAAGAGGAGGTTGTCTGGCTTGGTTTCTGGATGCTTTCTGGGTCTGGATGTATACATTTCCTTTGGGGTCTATGCATACCCTTGCATCCATAGAATTCTCTTTCTTGCTTAAGTGGCTGTGAATGGATTTCTGGTTTTTTTGTTTCGTTTTGTTTTGTTTTTTGCAACTGAAAGAAAGGGCCTTGGAAACGCCTGAAATGAGTATGCTCAGCCCTGGGAACTGAAGGAAAAGCTGGCCAGATCAGTGAGGTGACAGGAATGTCCTTCCGTTGACCTTCCCCCTGCTAGGTGAGGGGCACTGGGAGTGACTCAAGCCAGTCTAGTCTCCTACAGGCACCACACACTCAGAATGCCTCACGCTAAGTGGCTCTTTTTCCAAAATGACTTCAAATCCTGCCTTCCTTACTTTGGCTGAGGGAAACCATCCATCGTCTAAGCTAAAAACAGAGAGAGACTGCTACTTTCATTCCTTCCCACCTCCTCAGTCCAACCAGCCTCCAACTCCTGCCTGCTCGAATTTGCTCCACTCCCCTCCACCCGTGGTGACTGCCCTAGCCCCATCCTGTCCCCAGGTCTCTCTCCCGAAATAGGTGCCCATGCCACTGGTCTGCCTCCAGACCCCACGCGCTTCCCTTTTCCCTGGGGCAGCGGTGAGGTTATAGCCAAGACAGACGCTCTTACTGCAGGTCGCTGCCCGCCCATGACACACCTCGCCACAACGTTGCTTTACTTTCTCACCTCCTCTTCCTTCTGGAAGGAATACCCACCTGCCCTATCCTGCCTGGAAAACTCAAACCACATCCAGGGTCAGACCTGAATGACACCTCATTTGTGAAATGTCCTCTGACTTTTCTCAGGTGCTTCTAAGTGTTACGCTCAGTGCTAAGCATTTTGCCTGCATCTTCTTTATACTTCAAGTTACGGGTTCTGTTCTCTGTTCTACTGAGGAGGAAACTGGGGGTCAGAGAGGGCGACTCTCCGAGCCGAATAGCTGGTAAGCACGAGAGCCAGGTTCTAATGGACAGCCATCAGCCTGCGAAGTACTGCTCTACGGCCTTTCCACTCCCCCTCGGGGTGAGGGATTCGCGGTACCTTCCCGGTTTCCAGAGACGCCCGCACACACTCATCACCCTCTGTTATGTTTATAGGTCTGCGTGCTACATGGTGAAGCGTTCAGGGGCAGGGAGGGGTCACAATCATCGCTGTATTCGGGTACCCACCCAGCGTTCGATTTAAAGCAAGAGTTCAATAAATGTGAGCTGAAATGAGATATTGTTTTTGGATGATGAGCAAAGTGGTTTTGACCCCCATGGCATCATTCAACTGCTTCCTTAAAGCTGCTTCAGACCATTGTCTTCCACCTCATTAGCAATGGCAAGACCTTGTCTGGGGTTAATGTTACCACTTGACTGCCACGACTCTGTCCTCTCCCCCAGTTCGTGGTAGAGGGTGGTGTCTGCCTTCTCAGGTCTTGGCTCTTTGAATCCCATACAGATGGGTGACATCAGGGTCCAGGCTACCCCACGACTACCATCTCCTGCAACTGCATTCTTTTAAGAAACAGAGCAGAAGCAAAGGCAAGCAGGTGGCACGTGGAAGGAGGGAAGAGCGTGTAAACAGCTTTGGGACACACCCCTGAGTGGCAGAGCCAAGGACAGTGGCCAGAACGAGGGCATTCTTGTCACGAGCAGGAATCGGGCATGGCCACCACACTCCCCACACTGTGTCCCTGCCTGGTCTCACGCACCCCGCCTTGGAGGACTTCCTCTCATCTGAAGAGCCCAGACAAAGGCAGAAGGAAGAAATACACCTTCCGCCCCCAACCAAAGCCCTTACTGTCTTCTCAGATCCCAATCACTGAGCTGGCTTTGTTCTCTGCCCACAGATGGGAGGTGGTCTGGGCAGGAAGGAGTTGGAGGAGAGAGGGGGGAGGTGAGAAGCTATCTGGCCACGCAGATTAAATAAACAACAAATTGGCAGTTTTTTAAATAAAGGTAATATCCACTCCTGGCAAATATATAGGAAAATGGACACTTTTGATACAGCGCTTGTGGGTGGGTGAATTGGTGTAACCTTTCTAAAGGCAATATGCAGTATGTAATAAAAGGCTTAAAGTGTGCGTTTCCTTTGACTCGGTAATTCCATTTCTAGGGTTTCATCTTAAGCACATAATGAAGGATTTGTGCAAATATTTGGCTCTGAGGATATTCACTGTGGCACCGTTAAAGGAGGGGTGAAACCAGGAACCACCTAAATTCCTGCGTCCTGGGACTTGGACGAGCGAGGGCAGACACTGCGAACTCATGACTGTGCTGGGAGTGGGTTTTTAACGACATGGAAAGATGTTCACAGTACTGTGTTCAGGGGAGAATAGGCTGAAAAAGAGTACATGGAATGTCTGAAAAGCATGGGAACATAAGATAAACTTATCTTTAAGTCATGTACTCCATATATTTTTCATGAAACCACCAGACACTTTTACAGGAGATGTAGCTCTAAATTTGAAGCAATGAGTCCAATGGTGAGTCTGAAAAATGTGTAATAAAAACACTATTTTTCCTGTTTCTAGACTTCTTGGATAAAAGTATAGTTATTATGCTTTTTTTTCAAATTAATAATTGAACCCACAGTTTTGTCGAGTATACTACCGGATAATTCGACCTCTGGGTCAAACTAAGTCGGAGCCGTGAGCGTGCTTGACCTACATCTTTACGCCACGAGGAAGGTCACGAAGGGACAACACTGCTCATTGTGGTTATTCTGCCATGTGGGCTCTTGTGGGCCCTTTTTTTCCCTCACTGACATGTTACAGTGTCTGATCGATGAATACAAATTATTTTGTAATCCCAAAGCAGCTAATTAGTTGAATCTAAAGCATCCGTCCATAATGATGTAAGAGGCCGTTTCCACCTGCGTCTGAAACTGGGAAGGGACCCTGGAAAAACAGGGCTTTGGTGGCAGCAAGCCCCAGCTGTGGTCCCTGGTGCTATTCTAGGAGCCGGAGACACAAGAACGGCCACGGACCCCACTCACCTGGAACGCTGCTGTCTAGCAAAGAGACGCACTTCTTTAGATAACGACCCTGAAGGTTGTTCCTGACGGATACAGAGGCTCTGAAGTAAGGGGACTCCAGATCTCTGAGGGTGTGAGGCAAAGAAACCATCTTGGACTCGGGGTGAGGACGCCCCCCTTCTCCTTGAGAAAATGACAGGAGGCAAGAAGGAGGGGCAGGTGTTCCCTGGGGAAGGAGGCAGGGCAAATCTACCCCTTGGCTCGCCTACAAGGGTTGGGAGAATGGACCCCACAACTCCCCAGGCAGAACTCTGGACTTTAGCTCATCTTAGCTACCTGAGTCTTCGGGGCAGAAACCCTTTTCATATTCCACATGGGTAAAGTACAAAGAATTGTCCTGCAGTCACTTTGCTTGTTTTTTGGTTTTGTTTTTACTTCCAAGTAAATGGTGAACCACTCCAAGCCCCGTTGTCCCTCCACAGGCTTCTGTTGTGCATTCAGGCTCCCACCTTCCCATGAAGACCAGCGAGAAGGTTAGAACAGAGTGGGGCTGAGATGTTTGCTCTCCCTCTAAAGGTCCAGCCCTTGGCTGTGAATGGCCTCAAAGGGAGGCAAGATTCCATCCGAGCCTGCAGGGACACTGCCCTCCCCCACTGTGCCCGCACGGTGAAGGAAGTCCTAACAGGAAACTTCTTCAAAGAGCTCCCCCTCTGGTGCGGCTGAGGGCTAGGCATCCATGGGTGGGGGCTCCAGGGCGCCCCATGATCACCACACTCACCTTCCAGAGCAGCACAGCCAGCAGCAGGAAGATGAGGATTCCCACCAGCAAACTTATGGCGATGATCCACCCCACCACATAGCCCCGGGGCTCCAGATTGTGCAAAGCTTCGAAGACCACCTAGGAGGCAAAGCAGAAGGGGGGACAACTGTCAAATAGAAGTACCCAGAGCATGACAGAGCCTGGCCTGGGCTTGATGTCTGGAGGGAACTACAGATGTGTCCAGAGTGTTGTGACCAAAGACTGGATTTTGGTTCAGTGCTCTTCTGCTTGTAGACTGATGGGTTGATCAAGAAGGCACTTGAAATCCGAGCCCCAGGTCTTGAAAGGGTTGTCACAACACTAAGCTTGACTTCAATATCATGAAATGAACGTAAGTGCGGTAAAGGTTTCAGAGGTCTTTGCCCAAGCTGGGTCATCCCCTCCTTGGGGAAAGCCTATCTAAACCCAGCTGGAGGCTGGAGGCTAGCTGAGGCTATGCCTCTGATGGGAAGCCTTGCTTATAAGCCTCACTTATCCCGGGAGCCCAGCGGTCCTGCGCCCACACCCCCCAAACCACATGGGGTGATGGGGCACAGCATGGACTTACAGTGACCAGCACCATTTATGTCCCCTTTTAGGGCCTGGATCCCAGCTCCCAAATTCTTTCCAAATGGTCCTCTGTGTCAGGCTCGGTGCTTTTCTTGCAATCTCCTGTCCAGTTCACACAACCACCCAATGAGGGCTTCAACACCCACTTCACAGAGAGGGACCGTGGAGGCCCGGAGAGGACAAGCCTTTGCTCTGGGCCATGTAGCTTAAGGACAGAGTCAGGATTTGAACTCAGGTCTAACCAACCCCCAAATCTGAGCTTGTCAACATCACACCACAGAATGACTAGCTGACAGTGGCTCTTCGTAAAGACTACCTGTTGGTTAAATGGTTCGTTTGTTGTCTGTGCCCTGGTGATAAGGAAAGCAAACGAGAGCATCTCTGTCTCACTGCGTCCATCCCCACAGCTGCAGTGGGGGGTGGGTCTGCTGGGGGAAGGGCTGGATGGTCATTCAGGAGGCACATGAGCTGCCACAGTTACACCTGCAGACCCTGAATCCAGAACATTATCTCAAGGAAAACCAGGCAGAGCAGAGACCATCCCTTCCTGTATGGGGACAAGTGAAAGAAAACTGCCTACAAACACAGTAGTCACTCTGGGAATGGAAAGGAGGCCACCTTGCGGCACATACTCACTGGCTGTGTGACCATGGGCAAGGTACCTTCCCTCTCTGAGCCTCATTTCTCTCATCTGCAAACTAGGGGTAAAATAGCACCTCCCTAGAGAAATCAAGGGGACAATGCACACAGAGCCCCGAGCCTAACACCTGGCAGAGCCCGTCCTTGACAAACGGAAGGCAATTTTTCCATCACTGCCGGCAGGGAGATATTTTTGAGGCTGTGCATGGTTGGCTACTCTTTAATTTTTAAAAGCCAATTATTGATGTCTAAGATGCATAGAGAAAAGTGAACATAGCCCAAGTGCACAGCTCACTAAATTTTTATACACTGCACGCTAAACGGACATGTGTAATCAGCACCCAGAATAAGAAACAGAACAGGTCCAGTTCCCCCGGACGGCCCCTTTCCACCCCTTTCTGGCTAACACCTGCATCAAGGGTAACCACTAGCCTGACTTCTCAGGGCCGAGATTAGCCACACCTGCTTTTGTCCTCGGTATATCTGGGATGACACAGTGTGAACTCCTATGTCTGGCGGCTGCTGCTGCTGCTTCTTTTTTTAAGATTGTATTTATTTATTTGAGAGAGACAGAGAGAGAGAGAGAACACTCGTGAAAGCACGAGCCGGGGGAGGAGCAGACTCCCCGGTGAGCAGGGAGCCTGATGTGCGGCTGGATCCCAGGACTCTGGGATCATGACCCTGGGATCATGACCTGGGCTGAAGGCAGACGCTTAACCGACTGAGCCCCCCGGGCGCCCCTGTGTCTCGCTTCTCTCTCTCAACATCGTGTTTGGGGGCTTCCTCCAGGCTGTAGCATGTTTATGCACACTGCTGTACAGAACTGCGCAGTATGAACACACCACCATCTATTTATCTATCCTCTCCCTTTAGGGACTGTCACCAAGAGGGTTTTCAGACAGGAGAAATCCTGAAGGGGTTGGGAGGTAGTAGCCCAGAAAGGGGCTCTGAAGTCTGTCATCATTCGCCTACTATTTTCTATCTGGTCTAGACTAGAGATTCCTGTCTTTTTTTTTTTTTTTTAAGATTTTTTTTATTTATTTGACAGAGATAGAGACAGCCAGCGAGAGAGGGAACACAAGCAGGGGGAGTGGGAGAGGAAGAAGCAGGCTCACAGCTGAGGAGCCTGATGTGGGGCGATCCCGTAACGCCGGGATCACGCCCTGAGCCGAAGGCAGACGCTTAACCGCTGTGCCACCCAGGCGCCCCAAGATTCCTGTCTTTAAAGACAGATGCGTGCTTTTGGGCTCTTGCCCCTAAAAAGCTGTGGACTGAATCACCTCCCACATTCAGAATCTCTCATGTCTAGTACAGATGAACCTTGAGGCACTGTGGCCAACAGTTACGACTGAGGCAACCAAGGTACTGTCTCAGTTTCCCCCTTTGTGAAATGGGGTCTAACGGGAAAATGAGACAGTGTTGTGAAAGCGCCCAGTGCTTGGTCAGTAGCACAAGTCTGGTAAGCCTCCTGCTGACAGCAAGCTGCTGAGACAGGCTGTGAGCTCTGTGCGGGCCAGCCGGCCGAAGTCCAGCTCCTTGGAGAGACCCAGTGTCTTCTCGGGGACCCCGCCTGCTCCTCGCTGGCTGAAATCTGCATCCCCGCAAAGCCACGCCGGAGCTCTGGTTTTGTGGATACAGACACAGTTGAGAGTGTCCACTGCAGGTTAGTCTAGCAAATTCCACAAGAACGCTCTGTTACTTGCCCGGAATATGTGTCTAATCCTTTCTTATTTTTAGCCATGCCGTTCCCTTCTTGGATGTGTCTTGTGCTTTGGCAGAGCTGGTCCCCGCATGTCAAGACTCTAATAAGCCCATTGGGGGAGAAAATCAAGATCGTTCTGCAGTTTCAAGAAGTCATATTTCACATAAGACCCCGAAGGAAGGCACAGCCACTGGACTACCGGGGGGAGTCAAGTAGCAGTGAGCGTGAGGACTTGTCTCCACCACTGATGAGCTGGTGGCCCTTGTAAGCCCCTGGACCTTTCCACGTATCTTTTCTCTCGGTCTTCTTGATTCCATCCCTGGTCTCCACCCCGGGTCAGGCCTGGTCGCTCTCACAGCACCCTTTCAGGAGCCCTGGGAAGGCCCCCCTGCTGTTAGAAGTGTCTAAAATGCAGGTCTTCTATTGCTTCTCTGATTACACTATCGGTGTGAATACACCATCCAGGGTCCTGGGCTCTTCACAGTCTGGTCTCTCTCCTACCTTGCCAGCCCCTCACAGGGCAACCATTCACATCCTAGCCAGTCTGTGTCATCTTGCCTGTGAGGCCCATGTTCCGGCCACCTGGAACACTCTTCCGTTCTTGTCCACTTGGCAAACTCCAATGCTGCTCATCTCAAAAATGTTCATACCCTTTGGTCCACTAATTCTGCACTTGGAAATTTACTCAAAGGGGAAGATACATAAAATACAGAAAAAATTTTGTCTTCATAGATGTTCACTGCACAAATATTTATACTGGTACTGAATAGAGATTTCCTCAATACCTAACAATAGGGCAACAGCTAAGTAGACAATTATGGTCAATCGCAGAGTGGAATCCCGTAGGCTGTTAAAAGGGATGATCGTAAGCCTGGCTGTCAAAGCACAATTTTCAAAAAACTCAAGACCTGCCTCTCCTACAAATACAGAGTGAACGCATGCTAAAGACGTGTTTAATTCATTACTGAGGGGGATCAGCAGGGTGGTGAAACTAGTTCAAAGATGGATCTGAGAATCGGATACAACACTGGGTAATACCACGTAGGGCGCTGAACTACAACCCTTGGGATTTTTTTTCTGCAAGACAGAGGAAAGCATTTTCACCTTTACTGGCACAAGTCATTTATAACTGATCAGTCTTCTACAATCAACTTGTAACTTCACAGACTCCAGGCCCTAGTGAGTTAGGCAGGCCTGCTAAACCTTTTCTCAGATTTCAGGGTGTCCAAGAATCACACGAGGAACCTGGTTACAATGCAGGTTCTGAATCCGTGAGTCTGGGTTGGGGCCCGGGATTCCACATTTCATAAGCTCCTTGGTGAAGCTACCGCTGCTGCTTGTCCGTACTCTGGGTAGAAAGGGGCTAGGGAATGTTCCAGTCTACCACTGGAAGGATGTGCAATCAGCTTTTTGCCTGATTTCCACATTTTAAATACTTCTGAAAACATGATAATAACATGGGAAAAATGATAAATGTTACAACATGAAGTGAAAAAAATGAGAATATCAATTAAGTATCTAGAAGACATCAGCTTTGCAGAAAAATGGTAGGAAGTTTTAAAAGTACGCAGGTGCTTTTTGATATGGGCATTTTTTCTGTTTTCTACTTTTTTGCTATGAAAATTTTTTCTTAACTGAGCATTTTAAAGCCAAGTTAAAAAAAAATTGAGAAAGAGAGACTCTGCTCCAACATCTCCTCTTCCAAGAAGCCTGACCTACTCCCCCTCTTTCTGGCAGAATTCGTCATTCATTCTCTGAGCTTTTGGAAACAGCAATTCTCAGCCTCTTTTAGCAGAAGAGACCTACTGTGGTATCCCAATGTCCCAAAGACAAAAAAGTGGAGGTTCTCTGGTTGTAAAGAAGGTAGGCAGCCCGAGACCATCCTGCTGAGCCCCCCTTCCCAAGCCTGTCCCTCCTTACCCCAGCCCCGGCAGGCCCTGAACTGGCTCAAGGAAACCCCTGGCTCCACAACACTGATGGACTCCAGCACCCTGTGAATTCTTACAGAACAAGGCTTCAAATGCATGCCCTCCTGTCGCCTGAACCAGGGTCGCGATTCATGATGTGATTCATGAATGCACATATTAATAGATTCAATGTCCTCTTGGCCATAGCGCGAGAGGAAGCATGACTATGATTCAGTCTGCAACAAGAGGTGCTGGGGTTCGAAGCTGGAGTCTCTGAGTGTGCTTCCTGGCTCTCTATCTCAAAAATGTATTTGCAAATGTGATTTCTGCCCACCCACCTATCTGTCCATCCAACCACCTGTCCATCCACCCGTCCATCCACCTAACAGACGTATATATAGCAGCTGCTATGTTCCAGGCACTGCTGGGGTTCCGTGATGGTCACGCAGGTGGTCCTGGCTCTCACAAATTTTGGCTTTTAGAGAATACTGACCAATTAGACACATAAATGTGAAATCATAATTTTGGCAAGTTCATGGAAAGGAGAGTTTCATGGTTATGAAAGACTCTGAGCTAGGCATGGCTGTCAGAAAAGTTCCTAGGGGAACTACTTGAGCTGAGGGTGATGAGTCAAAAGTGGGGTGGGGGGTAGGGAACAGCATTCTAAGGAGAAGAAGAGTGTGTGCAAAACCCCCATGGCAGGCGTGTGCTTGGTAGGGGTGCGACAGGGCCAGTAGACAGTGGGGTTGGGGCAAACAGAATGAACAAGAAGCCAAAGGAAGATATTCAAGATGCAGCTAGAGAGACGGGAAGGGCTGGAGGCTGTATTAAGAATCATATGCCTTATCTTAAGAGGAATGGGATTGCCGTGCAGGGTTTTGACCAGGGGAGGGACATGGTCCGCAGTATGCCAGGAGCATTAGCTGAGAAACGACTGTAGATTAGGTGGGAGAACTTCCCGTGGGGGTTTCAAGGAACAAACAGCCTGGGGAGCAGGGCTGCAGGTGAAGGGGTGCCCGGAGGTGTATGCTTCCAGTAGAAAAGGAGGGGAGGAGAAAGGGAAAGAGGTTGAGGACGAGGCGGAGGCTGCTGGTGGAGGCTGGTAGGAAGCTGAGAGACGGGGAAGCAGAAGTCCTGAGCAGCGAAGGGATGGATGATGGCATGGCCATGGACTGGAGCTGGAGGGCTTATGTGCTGGTGTTTACTAAGAATACAGAGGAGGAGCCTGCAGGTTTGTCTCCACAGAGGCTTTGAGGAGGACGGACATCAGGCTGGGCCAACAGCCGGCCCAGACACTGGGCGTCCCGCCTGCTGCTATAAAGTTTCATGCACCTGAGGCTGGCAAGCTGGTGTCAGGGGACCACTGGGAGCCAACTTCCAGTCTGAGGCAGCTGGCAAACCAGAACCAGAGCGCTCAATTCACTTCTGTGTTTCTGGAAACTTTTACGTTCCCACCACCGCAAATAGGCCTCATGTCATAGCTGGCGATGCTCAGGTCTCTGTGAGGCCTGAGGACATGACCACAGTGGGGTGCACCTGGCCCAGGCCTCTGCTGGACGAGGGCTTCCAGTGCTGAGACTCCCCGGAGGGAGGTTCAACCTCAGACCCAGGTCGGCTGAAGGTCAATTGCAATGGCAAGATGCTCTCTGCAGTCAACCTCACACCCATCTCACAGAAAAGGAATTCGAGTACAATAAAAAGCGGAAAGGGAAGAACCTCTGGGATGATGAAATGACATTTCCACCTGCTTCTGATTACATCTACTAGCCAGTGAGGCTGCGGGGGAGGGAGGACGGAGAAAGGGCTGTGGGGGCTGGAAGAAATGTTCTCGGCAGAACCATGTCTTAAGCTGCTCTCAGAACACAGCCTTCGGGAAGCTCGCAGCTCAGGGGAGCAGGGAGACCTACGGAGACAAGATCAAGGAGCAGAGGATAAACTGCACATCTGGCAAGACTGATGTTGTACGTCTATGCTGGGACACGCAGAGATGTCAAACCTGCTGTAGCCGTCAGGCCCCGGGGTTCAGAGAAGCCTTACTCTGTTAGGACGTGTGGGGGGTGGGTGTGGGGGGGAAGAGCTGGGCTGGTGATAATTCCTTTGTTGTTAATAACAGGTCACATCTGTTGGGAACTTACTGAGTTCCAGATCCTGCATCGAGAGCTTTTGTGTCCACTACTGCGGGTAATCCTCAGGACCTCTCTTTAAAGGGAGGGGGAGGACAGCTCATCTGCCTCCAGGCTATCTTGATGAGAAGCTGTGCATCTGGTGAGGGCCCAGACTACAACAGGAAGAGCTCCAGAATCAACAGACCCTGAAGTCTGCATATGATGTGCTTCTCAGGCTTCCGGAGCCAAGGGTCGCTCTTAAAGACCAGGGACCAGCTGCTTACCACCCGTGACTGTGATCCCTACCACCTGCTGACAACGGCGCTCACATTGTGTGTGGGCGCAAGGCCACGGGCCAGCCCAGGGCAGAGGAGCGCGGGATCAAGGAAGACTCAGTGCTTGCAGACAGGCAGATCTGACAGCCAGTGCTGGCTCTTCGACTGACAAGCTGTGACACCTCAGGTTGGAAGGTCTTTTCGCCTCCTGGAGCCTCAGTTTCCCCAACAGGAAAGGAGAGTAATGATAGCTAGTTGGGAGGGTCACCACAGCTAATCACAGGAAATGTTGGGCACATCATAGGAATTGAATATACACATGTGGATCTAAAACAATGAAGCCGTTAGGCACAATGGGACATCCCAGTGGATGGCAGGACTTAAAGGCCACTTCCCCTAGGCTATGCTGGGAGGGAGCAAAGGACCTTGGAGCTTCCTCCTGGGGCAGCCCCCAGCCAATGGCAAGCAGGTTTGAAAGCCCAGCTCCCCACTTCAAGGCGGACAAACTCTGGGGTGTTATGTGTATACCAGAGTTCCCCACAGGATCAGGCTGAGGCTAGGGTCCCCTGAAGTCTCATCCTTCCCTCTCTCCTTCACCTTCCCTATCCCATCATCTGGGCTCACACGCTCGTCTCATGTTTGCTTCTTGAGAATCTAGCCTAAGACCCTGTGTGACTTCCTGCGGAATGCCTGCCCTTTTCCTTGGCACTTAGAAAACTCCTTCAGGGCTTGTTCAGGGTCATGTCCTCCTTCCGTGCAGCCTGTCCTCACCTCTTCAGTAAGGCACTCTCAGCACATAACCACACTGTGCTGCGTGCAGGGCTGTGTGTGCACACGTGTGCGTGTGTGTGAGTGTGCAGTGCTCACTTGTGTGTGCTGTGGAAGTCTTGAGGGTAATAAATGTTTCTTGTTCACACTTATTGGGGGTTCAACTCATGTTTAGTGAAAGAATTTGATGGACCAGACAGCAGCCTTGTCCTAAAATACAACCTTTCATGGCAGAACTCTCTAGAGTCCAGGGGTTTGATGAGGGGTACGTACAGAGGCCACCAAGGGAAATGGAGATAAAGGGGCACCTAGGTGGCTCAGTCGGTTAAGTGTCTGTGTTTGGCTCAGGTCATGATCCCAGGGTCCTGGGATCAAGCCCCACATCGGGCTCCCTGCTCAGAGGAGTCTGCTTCTCCTCTCCCTGTACCCCTCCCCTCTGCTTGTGTTCTCTCTTTCTCAAATAAATAAAATCTTAAAAAAAAAAAAAAGGAAATGGAGATAAAAAAACTGGGGGCATTTGAGGTACCCGAGCCCTGATTCAACCAGAGCACATTCTAATTTAGGAGTGGGTCCTGTTTACAAAACTAACAATGATGATGACAGTCGTGACGATAACCAGAGATCCGTGGATGAGGATAAGCTGACCGAGACTCTGTCGGATTTGGGGCAGGAGAGGCTTATTCTTCATGTGGTGCATCCTGTCCTTGGCCATCCCTCTATGCAGTGAGAGCCACTGTTCACCGAACTCCCATGTGGACGCACCAGGCAAGGGGCTTTGCATTAAGATGTCATTTGATCCCTCCCAACCCTTGCGGACAGGCATTCACTGCGTGTGACCAGCACACACTGCCACATCTTTACTGATACAAACTACCTGTTCACTTCCGTCCCCTCTGCCACCATTACCTCTTGCCAGGTAACTGTCACAAGCTTCTAACTAGCCTTCTTATGTCCACCTTTCTTCTTATGATCCATTAACCCCATGGCAGCTTGTGATTTTTAGAGAATATACGGTGGACCCTTGAACCACACAGGTTTGACCGGCGCAGGTTCACTTTTTATGTGGATTTTTTCTCAATAAATAGAGTACAGTACTATAAATATATTTCTCTCCCTCATGATTTTCTTAATAACATTTTCTTTTCCCCAGCTAACTTCATTTTGCGAATATAGGATGTAACCAGATAACATACCACATATGTGTTAATTGACTGTTCATGTTATCAGTAAGGCTTCCGGTCAATAGTAGGTTATTTGTCATTACGTTTTTGGAGAGACAAAGGTTATATGTAGATTTTTGACTGCCACAGGGCTCGGTGCCCCTAACCCCTGCATTGTTCAAGGGTCAGCTGCGTATGGGATCATGCCATACCCTGCTTCAAAGAGAAGCTCTCAGGGGCTTTCTCTTTGCTACTGTCCCCTGGCATGACATGGCGTGGCCCTGTCTACGCATTCCTCCATGGACATCTTCACTGTTTCCCGGGCTCTTGCCACACTGGTCTTTGAGCCGTGAACATGGCGGGCTGTTCGGGTATTCAAGCAGCTCTCCCTGCAAACTGGGGCGTTTCTCCCCATCCTTGGCCAGCAAATTCCTTCTCACTTTCTAGGTCTCAGCGTCCTTGGAGAAAGATTCTCTGACCCCCTTAATAGAAAGCAGATGAGCCCCACAGAACTAACCTCAATATGAATGAAATCCTTCTCTGCTTCCTTGTTTACCATCTGTTGTCCCCTCAGTCAGCTCTGGCAGTGCAGGGACCATGTTTATTTTGTTTCCTATTGAATCCCTAGGGCCTAGCACAGCCCCTGGCTCTTAGCAAGCCCCAATAAGTATTCATCAAGTAAATACACAAATGGTGACTATTAGGGAGTAGGACTCACGTTCTGGCAAACTGCGCTGCGATACTGCTCAATTTCTCGTGGTTATAAGTGAATTCTCACTTGTGGGGGTGGTGTGGGAAGGCGAGGACTACCTTCGGATGATGGTATAGGATGGGGATGGTGGTGACCTTCCAATGACCCTCGTCTGCATCCTACATCTCAATGCAACTTGAGACGCAAGGTGGGGAGCTCTCTTGCCCTGTGGAATGTGATTTTAACTGTACCTGGACACATAAAATGTACAGCCCAAGCCGCAATCTGCTAGGCAGCTATAAAAGCGTAAAGCTTAGGTCAGGAGGCAGCACGACAAAAGGACCATACGTGGCATCTTTTGGAGTCATGTCTGTTTGCCATGTCAGGTGATGCCCCTCTGGTTGAGATGCCCTGGCTTGTGTCTTTGGTTGGGGGGCAATGGTAGGGTGCAGAACAAAGGCAGAAATCTCTAGCAAGTAGAAAGCAGCTTTCCTGTATTTATGGGTGGGGAAACTGAGGCTCGCAGAGCCTACCCGACACCCAGAGTCACACAGCTAGGACGTGAGGGAGAAGGGTTTGAATCTGGGCTTTTCTGACTCCCAAGGGGAGATGCAGTGCTCTGTATCCACAGAGGACTGACTTCTCAAAAAGGCCCCAAGCCTGGGAATTGAACTGAAATGGCTTCAGAGAAAATTGCTGTTCTGATCAACGACTACTTGACAGGGCTTTCTTTAGAAGTGAAAGCATGGCTGCCGTCCTGAGGCTTCATTCCGGGGTCTGATTAGGTCGAGAAGGGAAAGCCCCCTCTGGGGTGAGGACAGCCAGGTCCAGTCAGAAGGAGCTGGCCGGGCTCCAAGGCCACCTGGTGGTTTTAACAGAGATACTTTTAAACGAGTCAACAATTTCCTTTCCCTCCTGGATACTTTGCATTGGTACAGGCCCTTTCACCCCTGCAGGCTCAGCGCCTTCCCTTAGCGGTTCTAACCCGGGGTGGGGAGGTGGGGGCATGAGGGAATTTCTGGGCACTTGTTAAAATTCTGACCCGTCTTCCCCTCTGCAGAAGGGATGCTGATGGCAGTGGGCTGCGTGAGAGAGGTGAACGCCAATGTGGACACATGGTTCCCATATACCATGGCAGAAGCTGAAGGGCCCCAAACGTTTGCCCTGTCAAATAAGCAAGGAAACAACACTCATTCAAGCACATTCTTTCTTTAAAAAAAAGCAAAAGAGCACGAACCCTCCTTAACCATCTTTGGACAAAGATTTTCATATTCTCTCAGCAAGGTTGCAGCTTGCCCAACAAAGTGGTCTAAATGATTGAACAAGGACTCCAGCTCAGATGGGCACCCTAAGAAAAGCCAGGGGTTTGCTGGCCCAATACTGACCCTCAGGATTGCAGACGCACATGGGAGGTGACATTTGTCACTTTTTAGCAGTCCCCGTATGACCTTCCCCACCCCTAGGTGCTGGGGAATCCTCCTCTGTGTGAGTCTCAGGGCAATGATGAAGCAGAAATGCCAGTGATCTGCTTTCCCTGGGGTGTGGTCTCCCGGCGACAGGGACCTAACCTCAGCCAGTGAGAGGCTCCTGCCTGACTCCAGAGCAAGAGGCCGTGAGAAGCCAGGCAGGGACGGCTGTGTCCAGGGCACCACGCCAGGCTCTTCCTGTGGCCAGACTGAGCCTGGGGTCCTGGCTCCTCAGGTGTCTGGTTTGCCTTCCTGGTGATTCTGAGAGCCATCAGATAGCCTTTGAACCCATTCTGATTCTGCCAAAAAAGAGAGAACCAGTCCCTCCTCCTCCCTCCTAAGATCTCAGCCTGGTACCCACTGCACATGGCAATGACTTAATCCTCTGTGGATTTATGTGTGTACCATATTTTCTATTTGAAAATATCGAGAAAATAGGTTTGCTATGGAATTCCTACAAGCTTCTCACCCAGCCTGAGAAGGTAGCTGGGGGTGGTGGCTCACAGTCGCAAAGCTGATTCTCCAGATTCTTGGTTGGCCCTGGGGGGGGGGGGTTAGCCCTAGTTGTTGGCAACTCTCCCTGAAAAGTAAGAAGGGCTGGGTTGAATAAGAATAGGAAACTCAGCATACTCTTGGCACCTGGAAAGCAGTATGGAATGCCACCCCACCGGTCTCGCCTGGAACTCTCAGGTGTGATTGGTCTTGGACAAATGCTAACACCCGACCTGGAAAAGTACTCCCGGATCTATTTATTAATATCAGAGCAAATGCTTTAAGAATCTATTACATATTTCTAGTTATTCCCCCAAATGCTTTGTCAAGCACTACTCAGACCATAGCAAAAAAACAAAGGTCCCAAGGGTCACAGGAAAATCAGCTGATGTCCCTCATGTACAGATTACGTGGTTATAAATCAGATCGTTTCCTCTTCTCACCCACACCGTGCTCCATATCAGCTGCAGGTACACTTCCTGTAGGTTCCAAGGCCTTCAAAATTTGGTACCTAATCTAAAATCTTGTGAAATTTTGCCTGGTTTAAATTTGGTGGCTATCCTCCATGGAAATTTCCCCTCAAATAGACAGCTGACAGAGAGCCAGGCATTCAGAAGACTCATGCAGGGAAGAACGTGTTTGTTCTAAAAAAGCAAACCTTCCTACTCAGAAAAGATTTTTTCCCCCCTGCCAGGAAAGTTGAGAACAGATTGTAGGACTTCATCTTAGCTCATGGGTTGAAAAGGCAAAGTCCCAGAAAGGAGGGAGAAGGGTACATTGTAGGATTCTGAAGGCTGAGTGCTAAAGAAAAATCAGTGGAAATGAGAGTGTCTTCCAAAGAACTCTTTTTTTTTTTATTTTAAAGATTTTATTTATTTATTTGACAGAGATAGAGACAGCCAGTGAGAGAAGGAACACAAGCAGGGGGAGTGGGAGAGGAAAGAAACAGGCTTCCAGCGAAGGAGCCTGATGTGGGGCTTGATCCCGTAATGCTGGGATCATGCCCTGAGCCGAAGGCAGACACTTAACGACTGCGCCACCCAGGCGCCCCCAAAGAACTTTTGATAATGAAACTATCACCATAGTGCTCAAAATGGAACAGTAATTAATGCAACTGGTATTTTGGGGGTGTACAGATGACTCAGAAGCTGACAATGGGATGTTAAGCAATGTCTTCCTATATCCCACAGCTCAGTGTTCTCATCGAAGGCAATGTGCCCAGTGATTTTTTTTTTTCCATCTATACAAGGAATTCCACCTGTGGAAGACCTGCTACATTACCTCTGCTAGCTCTTAACTGGGAACACTTTGGTCTACCCGAACATTCCAAACCTCTCCTGTTGNAACTGGTATTTTGGGGGTGTACAGATGACTCAGAAGCTGACAATGGGATGTTAAGCAATGTCTTCCTATACCCCACAGCTCAGTGTTCTCATCGAAGGCAATGTGCCCAGTGATTTTTTTTTCCATCTATACAAGGAATTCCACCTGTGGAAGACCTGCTACATTACCTCCGCTAGCTCTTAACTGGGAACACTTTGGTCTACCCGAACATTCCAAACCTCTCCTGTTGGCATGGATTGCATTCTAGAAACCTTCTTGACCAGAGTGATGACAGTGAGCAATGAATCACATTCTCCTTCACTGCCCAGGTGAGGGTCTGAATTAGCAGTGCAATGGCCAAAAGGCAGGGAGGGAAAGGCAAGAGCTGGCTCCAAATCTGTGACCTGCCAGAAAAACTCACCCTCGAGGGTGGAGATGCCAGTGCCTTTCCTTGTCATCCCGCTCGGTTTCTGTTATTAAAATTAGCGGCTGGCCAATTCCTCAGTGTGAACCGAGGAGTCAAGCTTGGCATCTGACGGTCCCTGCCTGATTTGAGCCCAAGTCCTGATGTGGCTCCAACATCCCTCCCCATTTCACAGATCCACATTCATTCTGGACCAGCCGATGCTCTCGTCTCTTGCTCACCACACACAGGAGCAGGACTGAGGTTTCATGGTGGTCCCCAGACACTTACTTTTTTTGGGGTCTTAGAAGAGCGGGCTTTGGTCTGCTCCCCATCCTAACCTTTAGAGGTGTGGTGTGCCCATTGTGGATGGGAAATAAGTTAACCACCTTTTCTTTGTAGGTACAAAATCTCTATGAATTTATCACATTGGTAAATTTGTCACAGCAGCATGGACTCTTCTAAGAGTCCCCTGAGAGAAGGTGAATTCCAGGGAAGGGGTACAAAAAGGTAGCATCATTGCCTAGCTCAGTGGCAAAACCAGTTCAAAGGCTGCTGTGTCCCTTTCTATCTGCCTAGGATCTGAGTGTGGGTGTCAGGGATGCAGCTCCCCTCCCTACCCATGAAAACCAGTAAAGAGCAGTAAAATCCCAAGGCCACACTTCCCCTCCAGCCTCTCCCACACCCCCATCTGTCCAAACCTCCCGGCTGCTGTGCCCTCCTATGTCTTTGAGGCCTGCCTCCCAACTGCACTTTACAGAGGACAAGGGTATAGAGAATGAAAGAAGGTTCTAGGACTTGGAAATCTGGATGTGACCTCTTTAAACTTATTCAGACAACTTGTTTTTAAAACGCCCAGTGTTTATCCACGGAGCAATGCGATTGGGGAGGCAGATGAGGTTCCAGGGAAAGGTCTGAGAAAGATAAAAATAGTCTTGGCTTCCAGAGTGGAAATCCAAGCCCTGTCAAGGGTACTTCCAGACTATTTTTTCTTTGGCTAGTCAGATCCGGGAGCTTTCACATAATGATGGCACAGTAAGAACAATGCTATCACAAGAGCAGACCACAGAAGTTCTCCATGGGGGCCTGGAAGCCAAGGCAGGCCTGGTTTTGGGTCTACCACAAAGCTGGCATCTTGGCTCAGAGACCGTCTTTACCATCAAAGTCTAGCACTATGCCACCCAGATTCCCTCACCCTCTGAGGAGGGCTGTTCTAGGGGGGCTGACTCACCATCATCTCTTCTGGGTTCCCATTGGCTATCTCCACCACCCTCAGGGCAGGGTCCACCTTGACCTTGGCACGGGTCATAAACTGGATGACAGATGAACTGTCCTGTAGAGGAAACAACACAACTCAGTGACAGATTTTTTCTTTTTATTCTTTTATTTAATATATATATATTTTTTAGCGACAACGTCTGGGCCTTCAGGTACCGGGTAGAACTAAATTCCAAGATTCTATGTGGGCCAGGCAAAAATGTTATCACTGAACTAGATACCTCCCCATCCCCGGCACCCACATAAAGCAGAGTGTCCCAGTCTCTCTCGAGAATTCTCTCCTGCCGTGGCGGATGCTGAAAACCTCAAGTTTTGCCAATCATCAATACATGCAAGCTTGTGTGCTGTGGTTTCCAAGCGGTGAGAGCCAGATATTTGGATATTGATACTGACATAGTCACAAAGAGTAGAAAATAAATAAAGCTGTTTAATTGTGTACAACAAATCCAGGCCTGGCATTCCGTAGAAGGCATCTGATTTCTATTTCTCAAGCATCTTCCTGCTCTGACCACAACCCTCAAACCCTTCACATGAGTTACTTTTAACTCTTTCTCTACCCTTAAATGAGTCTGTCTGGGGGTCAAGCCCATCTAACGTGGAGAGAGGGGACTGGATGGAGGGATAAGAAAGGGAAACATCTGCCTTATAAATCAGGCGATGGCCCGAAGAGCAGGGAGACTGTGGTGGGTGTGGGCTCATCAAAGACTGAGGAAGAGCCCACCAGCCAGAGGCAGTCGCCAGCCTTGGTGGGGGCTCAGATCCAGGTAATGAGAAAATGGCTCCCAGGCAGCGGTGGAGGAGGAATTTAGAAAAAGGGCAAAACTACAGCTCAGGGAAGGGTCAGAACCCTGAGCCCGTGGTGCACACGGTGCTGCACTGACCGTGGGTGGAGAAGCAGCCTGGCTTCTGCTGTGGAAGCAGCACAGGCAACCGGGGCGTTGGGCAGCCCACCTGTGGGGGTGGCTGGGGCTCTGCCCGCAAGGTGTCGCGTGGCCCACCCACCCTCGTGTCCTCAGCCTGCCTGCCACACAGGGAGGTATACATCCGCTGCCAGCTTTGCCCCACTTCTGGTAAACCCTACCCCCTGAGAGTGAGAGTGGAGGACCCTCTCCTAGAAAACGGATCTGAGGGAGCCCTCTGCTCCTCTCTGCCGAAGAAGCCAGGGAGGCCTTCCTGGGAGGACACTCGGGATGCCACTTTGGGTTCTTTACCTGGGAGCTACACACTGATTATTGTTCTGTTTTCAAACGGCCATAAAACCAATCTTGAAGGCTTCTGGGAAGCTTGTCACTCAAATGGACTGTGCCAGTGAGCTCTCATTAAGCAGTAAATAATTTTGTAGGCAAATAAGCTTTTACCAATGTAACAGTTTGCAGATTCATGGTTTTATGTGTCAGGATATACTGTGTTGGCGATCTCGGATCATCGTCATCTTGGATGTTCCCACAGTAATGGTAATGACGACGACGGTAATTGTCAGAGCTGAAGACCGAGCAGACAAGCGGCCTGCCACGCGACAGGCCCCGGCAGTTGCCGAAGAACACTTTCAGAGAGATCGGAATCCTCTGCTACTTTACCAAGTCAGAGCCTACATCTCAAATGAAAACTTGTAAAGATCGAAACAATAAGACCTCAAATTCCCTGGTCTGGGGCTGGACCTCGAGGTCAAAGGGAAATAAACACAATTGTAAGCCCAGGCAGACCACAAGGCTGGAGCAGCTCCATATCTTTAGGGAGGCCAGAGCGCTCCTGGCGCCGGCTAGCGCTCCCTCCCCAAGGGAGGTCATGGCTGGCTTCAGGGGCCTCACTTTCTAAATTTCAAGCTCTGGGAGCAGCCAGGGCCCCATCTGGTTCCAGGTCGGCCTCATTTTAGGCTTTCCTCTGCACCTGGAATTTCTGGTTTCTGCAGAAAGGGCACTTTCGTGAGAATAAGCCTCTAACACCTACAGAAGACACCCTGAGACAAGCCAAGCCATCTCCTTAGATGCAGACTGGCCNTTTTTTTTTTAAAGATTTTATTTATTTATTCGACAGAGACAGAGACAGCCAGGGAGAGAGGGAACACAAGCAGGGGGAGTGGGAGAGGAAGAAGCAGGCTCATAGCAGAAGAGCCTGATGTGGGGCTCGATCCCATAACGCTGGGATCACGCCCTGAGCCGAAGGCAGGCGCTTAACCGCTGTGCCACCCAGGTGCCCCCCAAGCCATCTCTTAGATGCAGACTGGCCTGGATGGCCCTTGGGAACAGCAGTCAGTGGGACATGCCCCTTGGCAAAGGGTCACCACAGGTCACCAAGAGGGAGAGAGCTGAAGAGGAGCAGGCCGCAGAGCTGATGCAAGAAAGGCCTTGGGCCTTGCAATTAAATTAAGGACAGATGAGTGAAGTCAAGCAGCGTAAGTCTGGTTAAGGGTGAAAGAGGAATCAGAGTGGCTTCTTGTCCTCAGTAACATAATCAGGGCTCTGTCGACAATGACAAGTGGGCATGGGGAATAAAACTGTCACCAGGGCCATCTGTCACGAAGATGACCAGGACAGGTAAGTATACAGGATCCTGGGGACCCATGTTGGGAAGGCGCTTCCTGTGATGCGGGGCTTCCAGACCCCCTTCCTGGAATCTCAGGATGGCCCCTGGGGCTCTGGCTCCCGCCTGGTCCTCTCCCGATGCTGTCCTTTTTTAAGGGAGACACACAACAGGGAGTCAAGGCTGTGAGAGCCCAACGCACCCCAAACTGATTTCCCTGCAAAGGAAACCAGAGAGAATGGAACTGCACGGGGCTCTGCCTGGGTGTGTGGGGGCAGCGCCAGCTACAGATGGAAAGTGGGCGGAACATCCTGTATCCCCCATGCCTGGGATTTCTCAGGTCAGCATGCTACTGCCATGCCTAATTTAAAAACTAACACTGGAATGACTTTTCTAAAGATATTCATTCAGGTTTATACTGAACACATTCAGTTTTTCCAGAGGAAAATAAATAGAATCTCTGTGGCTAACAGGCATATTTTATTTTATCTTCACAAGTGATTATTTTTAAAGCATCTTGTTGGATGTGGCCTTTCATACTCAGCCGCTCTTATGTTAAAATAAATCAGTGAATTTGTCTGACATTTTTTAAGAACCACTAATTCACTGACTGAGATATTTTTAAATGAGCCTCTTTTGAGATGACAAACTCATAATGCAAAGTCACCTGAAATTCAAAAGTTGGACCTCTCTATAAGAAGGTGTTGCCCAAAAAAGGAAAGGCAAACTACCACTCAGGGGTCAAATCTGGCCCTTTGCCTGTTCTTGTAAATAAAGTTTTATTGGAACACAGCCAATGTGGAATATGCCCACTCATCTGAGTATTGTCTATGGCTGCTTTCATGATACAATGGCAGAGCTGAGCTGTGGCAAGAGGCTGTATGGTCTGGAAAGCCTGAAATATTTACTACTGGCCTTTTACAGAAAAGGTCTGTTGACCACTGATTTAGAAGGGGATCCCGAGAGCAGTGGGACTGGCATCCCTTGGGAGCTTGTCAGAAATACAGAATCTCAAACTCCACCCCCAGGAATTTTCATTTTAACAAGGCTTCCAGGTGATTCTGATGCAAGCTAAAGTCCAAGAAACTTAAATGTGCAAACAAAACACCTGGGGAGCTTATTAAACTGAAGATGTTGATTCAGTTACGTCTGGGTCATAGAGCCCAAGGTCCTGCACTACTTCTTCTTCTTTTTTTTTTTTAACTCTGCATTTCTAATAAGTTCCCAAGCGATACTGACACTGCTGGTCCTCAGACCACACTTGGAATAGCAAGGGTCTGTTATCCTCCACCCCCAGCATCCTCCAGCATCAAATTATCAATGGCATTTGCCAGAAAAGTTTTAAAAGGGGCAGGCAAAGTTTCTGAGAAAACCCACTCCAATGCTTTTAAATGAGCCCAAAGAGTGCAGTTCCCCAGGAATTACCTTCTTCAATATTTCTGTGTTCAGCAGCATATAAATGTCTATAGTACGACTTTCTTCTTTAGCAAGTGCACTAAGGTTACAGTGCATTGTTAGGCAAGAAATTCCTGTTTTTTCACAGTCCTGAGAAGAAAAATCAGAGAGCTGTCAAAGGGTATTAAAAACAAAGACAAATGCACAACAGTTTATGGAGTAGAGGGCTCCAAGAGGTTCTATTCTGGTCACTAAGACAATCCCAGGCAGAGGAATTCCATAGGAAGGTGCAATCATTCCTTCTTGCCACCAGAGGGCAATAGAGGGATTTCCTGCCCAGTAGGCACCAGAACAAACTTCGGTCAAGCAAATGGGAAAAAGCCACACACTGGTTAACCCTACCAAAAAACTGAATTTCACAAGGAGAAATAATTGTTTTAAAAAAGAAACGCATTTACATATTCCAAAACCATTTTTTCCTATGAATTCTGAACACAGGATGTGTTTCCTACATTATGTGATTTTTTGCCTATGCAGCGGCAAATACACTTTTGTGCTCCTTTTTTCAGGTAGAGCAAATAAGAGGGTTGAGAAGTCATAGGATTCATGAAAACATATGAGTAAAGAAAAGCACAGGTTTGACTAAGAAAATACGTGAGTCACCAACAGAAACCTAAATTCCAAATTAAAGTTACAAAAGAGAAATCCTTCTCTTTTGTAAGGTAGGATCCAAAACGTATACACAAATGTTTATGATGATTCAAGGGTGGTGTAGGACTGTAAGCCCGATACAGAGTCGTGTCTGTCACACGACTAGGTATCACTGTACCTAACAATTTTAAAGGCTTTTAAAAATAGTTGTTTCATCAGCACTAGGTAAGTAAAAACAAAAACCAAAAACAAAACCGAGAAAAACCCTCAAAACCAAAAAACCATCCCCCCATATGCCAAGTGGCAAACAGTCCTATTTTCTTTTTCAGGAAAAAAAGAGAAAAAAAATCGTGAGGGAGATGTGCCCAGCCTGAAATAAGGAGCTAAAGAGATGGAACCAGATATATGGAGGAAAGGAGGCTTTGGGAAACACACAATTCCATAAGGGTCCATCGTGATGGACATCTTCCATGTTTATGCCCAGGTCAAGATGTGGAACACTTCCGGTACTTAAGCAGCCTCCCGCCTGTTGCTACTCCTTCAAGAGTAACCACCATCCTGACCTCCAACACCACTGCCAGTCTTGCTATTTCTGAACTCCATGTAAGTGAAGTATCATGTGTGCTTTGGTTCCAGCTTCTTTCAGGCGTTATTATGTCTGTGGGATTCATTCATGCTGCCCCGTGTGGTAGTATCGTTCCTTACTCTGGCATGTTCCCGGTGTGGCCACACCACAGATCTACCAGTCCTTCTGTGGGGCGGGGGGGGGGGGG